>NC_041396.2:13746525-14046525 GCF_900747795.2 Erpetoichthys calabaricus | reverse complement strand
TAATGTTAGTAGGGTAAGACTTGACAATGGAGGATAGAAGAACACAAAATGTCATATTTAAATAGAAATGTCCATTGGGCCTGGGTAGTTCTAATTAGGCAGATAAGAGAAGGCTCTCCTTATTTCTCATTGGCTTCTTGTCTGTGTTCCTAGAGTGAAACTGAAGCTACCTGAGAAGACAGTGTCACTGTGGTCCTGGGTCAATCGTCCACAGGAGCTGCACAAGTTTCTGAACCCTCTATATGAAAGTAACAGCCTAGTTATTTGGCCATCTGTTGCACCTCAGAGTCTTCTACTTTGGGAAGGTAAAGTAAGCCTTTTCATTTTCAAGCATTTTTTGGAAGATCAAGAGCCAGTATGTCTTGTCTTGATGGTATATAATTCATTTTGGAAGAGAACCGATGAAAACCAGAGGTATGATAAGATAAATCCAGCTCCTTAAAGATCTCAGTGGTGTGGATTAGTGTATTTTAATATAGCAGGAAAATAAGTATTGAATATGTCAAGGTTTTTCTCAGTAAATATATTTCTAATCGGGCTATTGACATGAAATTTTCACCAGATGTCAGTAACAACCTAAGTAATCCACACATACAAAGAAATCAAAACAAATTAAGTCCATAAATTATGTGCAATAAAGTGGAGTGACACAGGGAATAAGGATTGAACACGCTTATTGAAATTTATTGAATGCTTAGTAGAAAAGCCTTTCTTGGTAATGACAGCTTCAAAACGCCTCCTGTATGGAGAAGCGAGTCACATGCATTGCTCAGCTGTGATTTTGGCCCATTCTTCCACACAACCTGCCTTCAGATCTTGAAGGTTCCGGGGACCTCTTCTATGAACTCTGATCTTCAGTTCTTTCCATAGATTCTCAGTTGGATTAAAGTCAGGTGATTGACTGGGCCATTCTAGCAGCTGCATTTTCTTTCTCTGAAACCAATAGAGAGTTTCCTTAGTTATGTGTTTGGGATCCTTGTCTTGCCAAAATTTTCCCCCTCATTTCATCTTCAGCGTCCTGGTAGATGGCAGCAGATTCTTATCAAGAATGCCCCGGTACATTTCTCCATTCATCCTTCCTTCAATTATATGAAGTCTGCCAGTATTTTGGGGTGTTTATGACGTGCAGTGCCACTTCTCCTCCACACATGGTGTTTGCAATGACATCTAAAGAGTTCAATTTTGGTCTCATCTGACCCGACTCTATTCTTCCAGTATTTCATTGGCCTGTCCAAATGTTTTAAACAAGCTTTAACGTGCTTTTTCTTCAGCAGTGGAGTCTTGCGCGGTGAACGTGCATAGAGGCCATGGCGGTTGAGTGCATTACTTCTTGTTTTCTTTGAAACAACTGCACCTGCTAATTCCAGGTCTTTCTGAAGCTCTCGGCGACTGGTCCTTGGCTCTTGGACAACTCTTCTGATTATTTTTTTGACTCCTCTGTCAGAAATCTTGTGAGGAGCACCTGTTTGTGGCCGGTTTATGGTAAAATGATGTTCTTTCCACTTGCGGATTATGGTCCCAATGGTGGTCACTGGAACATTCAGAAGTTTAGAAATACGTCTGTCACCAATGCCATCAGTAAGTCCTTGAGCGAGCTCTTTGCTTTTACCCATCATGAGATCCTTGTTGTGTGACACCCCGGTAATGATAGGCCATCAATTAAGACTAAAGCAGCTGATATTCATTTGCACTGATAGGGGGCTATCACAGTTGATTTCTAAATACTGACAGATGTCAGCTGGTTTCTTGGCCTTTCCAGGCCTTTTTGCACCTCCTTTTCTTCATGTGATCAATACTTATTCACTGTGTCTCATTCCACTTAAGTCCATAAATTATGTGTAATAATTTGTTTTGATTTCTTTGTATGTGTGGATAACTTGGGATGTTACCTACATCTGGTGTAAATTTCATGTCAATAGCCCCATTAGAAATCTATTTTCTGAGAAAAACCTTGACGCGTTCAGTACTTATTTTCTCCGCTGTATAAGGTGATTGCACACTGACATTCATGAATTAGCTATTACATCTTAGAATTATGATAATGTCTTATATTGTAACACTTTGGTAAAAGAAGTTTGGAGATATGCCTGGAACCAGAAGGCAAACTTCAGAGATCCCAAGTTGCTTCTTATGGAGTATATTCCTAGAATTTGTGTTTTGGTCACATATACAGTATAAGGACTGGTGCTTGTGCAACTTGTGTTTCTGGCCACCTATGCAAATGCCATGAAGTTAAGATCTCTAGTCATTTCAATACTTGGTATATTTTCAGTACATATTTGCAGTCTCTATTTGGATGATAGTGTCATGTTTACACTGGGGTTCAAATTTATGTCCTCCTTCTGCATATTTGAGTCATTTTTCTATGTTAATGGTGGGGTGGGGTGACTGTTGGGAGAGAAAGAGAGCAAGCTATCTCGAACCTATCCTTATAATAAGTGCCAACGTAACAATAGGCTTCATGGCAATAAATCCTGGGAAAATTGGAAATTAAGGTCTAAGCTGCCTTATTTTCAGTTAAGACTACAAAATGACAACAAAAGTTCAGAAGCAATGTCTCCATGGCCGGACAGTTAGCTTTGTGAGCTGGAATATTAAAGGCCTGAATCATGAATTAAAGAGAAAGTAAGTATTCTCTCACCTAACAGGTCTAAACATTTATCTGTGTTAATGTTACTTTTGTTTATCATGTGCTATGTTGTCCGTTCCTGTGTTATGGTTCTGTGTGTTTTGTGGGTGGTTCCCCAAGAGGTTGGACCACCCGCCAGTCACAGCCAAGAACTGCACCTCTGCCCTATAAATCCGGTGGGTCTCCCCACATTTTTCAAATGTGCTTGGGAGATTTTGTGATTTCTGTGTTTTTACTCTTTCTTATGCTTATTGTGATTTATTGGATTGTTTGACCTCCTGCTCTGTTTTTGTACTTTGCCTTAGGATTCTGTTTTTTTTTTTTTTTGGCCTTGTAATTTTAGGCAACTTCTTTATGTATTTTATGTTCATTAAGAATTTCACATGGTACATTTTTTGTGGAAATAAAACCTTTTTACTTTTATATTATTTCTGTATTTCCCCATTTTTGTAGCCAGGATTTGGTAATCTAGTGGGCATTATTTGCAGCTTTTTGGGACTCACAGTACCCTCCATCATGTGTAGGACAAAGACACATTTTTCTTTGATTTACCCCTCTACTTCACAGTTTAAAATTGCAAATCACACAATTCAGATCTGATTAAAGTGCACATTGCAGACTTTCATTTAAAGGGATTGGCATACATTTTGGTCCCACCATGTAGAAATGACAACACTTTTGCTACATAATCCCCCTACTTCCGGGCACCATGATGTCTGGGACACAGAAATGGCAGGTCTATTAATGCCGTCGTATTTAGGGGATTTTTTTATATTACGGTCACGCCATGTAGAAATTACAGCACTTTTTATACACAGTCTCCTCATTTCAGGGCACCATAATGTTGGGGACAATTGACGTCTCAGGTTTTTGTGATTCCTCAGGTGTGTTTCATTGCTTCATTAGTGCATGCATAAGATACCTTGGCTTGTTTCTACCTACAGACTAAGTTTGGTGTCTGTAGTTGCTATTCTTCAACATGAGGACAAGAGCTGTGTCAGTGAACGTCAAAGAAGCCACTATGAGGATATAAAAACAAGAATCAAACCATTAGAGACATTAGGAAAACCTTTGGATGCCCTAAATCAACTGTCTGGAATATCACGAAGAAGAAAGAAAGCACTGGTGAGTTCAGTTATCACAAGGGGACTGGTAGGCCAAGGAAGACCTCCACTGCTGATAACAGATGAATCCTCACTATGGTCAAGAAAAAGCACAAACACCTGTCTGACAGATCAGAAACCATCTTCGGGAGGCAGATGTGGATGTGTCAGAAACAACATAAACAGAAAGACAGAGGCCATATTACAAGATGAAAACCACTAATTATCTACAAAAACATGATGGCTAGGATGGTGTGAAAAAGGACTTCAAAGAGCCTGCAGAATTCTGGGAAAAGGTCTTGTGGACAAAGGAGACAAAGATGAACCTGATCAGAGTAATAGTAAGAGCAAAGCCTGGAGATGAAAAGGAACTGCCCAAGATCCAAAGCAGACCACCTTATGTATTAAACATGACAGTGGGGGTGTTATGGCTTGGGCATGTATGGCTACCACAGGACCTGGCACACTGCTCTTCATTGATGATGGAACTGCTGACGGCACAATTAATTCTGAGGTATGTAGAAACATCTAATCTTCTCAAGTTCCTGTAAAGGCCTCCAAACTCACTGGATGGCACTCCATCCTTCCAACAAGATAAATGAGCCAAACAGACTGCTGAGGCAACACAGGAGTTTATCAAAGCGTAAAAAAATGGAAAATTCTTGAATGGCCAAGCCAGTCACCCGATTTCAGTCTAACTGAGCAGGCCTTCCATATGCTGAAGAGAAAACTTAAATGGACAAGCCCCTGAAACAAACAGGAGCTGAAGATGGCTGCAACACAGGCTTGTCAGAGCATCACCAGAGAAGACCCTCAACACCTGGTAATATCTGTGAATCGCAGACTTCAAGCATTCATTGCATGTAAGGGATATGCGACAAAGTCCTAAATGTGTTGGCTTTAATAGACCTGCCATTGCTGAAAAGGGGCCACAATGTACAATATGTGTTGTCAGTTCTACATGGTGTGATTAATGAAAATCCTCTTAAATGAAAGTGTGCAATGTGCACTTTAATCAGGTCTGAATTATTTGATTTATAATTTAAAACTGTGGAACAGAGGGCTAAATTAAGAACAAATGTGTCTTTGTCCTGGACATTATGGAGGGTACTGTAGTTGCCAAGAATTTCTCTTGGTGTTCCATCAATACACATAGCCAAGGTACATAGAATTAAGCAACACAGTATACAGTACAAGACACCGTCAAAATGTTACATACAGTAAACAGAGAAATAGAAAACAGTAAAGTAGAATTGCATTTTTGCCTGTGAATTTCCCCCTGGGATTAATAAAGTATCTATCTATCTATCTATCTATCTCTATCTGGTAATACATTAGGTAGGTTCTATATCTATCTATCTATATAAAATAAACATAATTGGAAAAATAGAAATGAATCGGTGACTGTTTTTATGTCTCGTCGTTCCACTCATCATTGATCGGTAATGTTTCCTTAGTGGTAGTAACTAAAAGAGATGGCTGTCTGGATGAGTGTGGTCTTTGCTCTTTCCCTGACCCATGATGCATACAGGACCCCGATGGAGTCCAGTTTTAGTCCTGCAGTCTTTTCTGCTGTCTGAATATCACAGTTCTGTTTATGTTTCAAGTGTATTGCAATTATTTATTCACATGTTCACACTAAAAAGGCATAATTATTTTAAAAAATTAATCACCAAAAGGCATGATTTTAAATTTAAGGGTCCCTTTTCCCATCATCCTTTACCCTGTTACGACTCAAAGTGAGCTTAAACCTGTTTCCTCAACAAATGGTACAAGGGAGAATCTGTCAGATTTGCTTGAAGTACATGTTTAATTTCAGCAGAGGGCAGCAGAGTGTAGGCTGTGGCAGTTTTAGAGTGTGCAGTTTTTCCATAGAATATCATGAAATACTTTTGGATCCTTTTCTTGTAGAAATGATTAAAAGCTGGCAGAGTTGTATGGTGTAACCACTTGGGGGAACCAGGCCTAAGACACAATATCACCCAACACAGACACGGGTTCAAGTAAAGGGGTTTTATTTCAGTGAAGAGTTTTATACAAAAAAATAAGTTGCATTATATTTGTCGCAAACACTATAAATATGAACACAAGCAATATTATCACAATTATAGAAAGAAATAATAGTTCTCTTGCTGGTGAATGTCGTCTTCTGTCTCAGAACTCTGACTCACTGAGGTGAGACTGGGGGCTCATTTTAATCCAGATCCTTGGAGTACTTCTGGTTTTTGGGCAAGGTTCAGAGGAGGTACCTCCGGTTCAGGAGGAGGTTTCAGAAAACAGGGATGGTACATCCCCTGTAGCTCCCCCTGACACCCAGCAGTGCTTTACCATGGGACTTCAATTCCCAGCATACCCCACTGTCATGTAAATGGGAGCAGTGCCCCCTTTTGTGTTAGAGGGCATATGCATTCTAAAAACGCTATCTTACCCCATCCGTACCATCATTCCGGCTTCCCTTCCTGGTAAGGAGTTACCTTCCATGCTGGCTGGGATGCCAGACAATCCCACCTGGCACTTACAATGATTTATTACATTTCATAGCCAAATGTGTTAGAAACACTGCATATCTGCAAAAATGATAAATGTATGTTATATATATATATATATATTGTGATGTGTGGGTCACAGACTTATACAAGAGAGAAGGAGGTGAGTCCAGGTATCTGAGAAAGTCAGCTTTATCGTTGTGAAGACAGGAACAGTCTCACGCATTCTATTCAAAGGTTGACAGTCACATCAGTACTCACAAACACAACAAGCAAGCAGTGATATTGTCAGTTGTCCTGCATTCGTTCCCTTTGTCAGATTAAAGATACATGTAGCCTCCTTCATCATGCAAGTTCATTCTGGAGGAGAAATGATAGAAAGTGAGCACACAGCCAGGTCTGAGGCCGGTTTTAAATGTTCCCCACATTAACCATTCGGCGACAGACATGTTATGCAGTGAGCCACAAACTTGCAGTTGAACCGGCAACAGACAACCAGATTCCTGGCTGTTTCATCATACAGCGCAGGTGGGAGGTTGTCGAGCGCCCTTTGGAAGAGTGCCGGGGTCTCAGAAATCTCACAATATGAACTGCAAACATTTTGTATAAGAAAGTAGTTAGTATCATACATTATTAGAACCATAACAATTTTAAGATAAAAATCAACTCCAAAGGGCCACTTGTTGACTTGGGGTGTAGTTTGAAACGTTCTCACATGACAGTATTGACCCTATGAACGTATGACTTAATCACATTGTAACAAATGGTACAAGGGAGAATCTGTGAGATTTGCTTGAAGTACACAGTTAATGTCAGTAGAGGGCAGCATAGGGTAGGCTGTGACACTTTTATGATGTGTACTCTTCTCATAAAATTTTCGGAAATAGTTTTGGATATTTTTCTTCTGGTGTTGGTTAAAAGCTGACAGAAAAAAGACTGGGATGTACATTGCAACCACGAGGGGGCACCACTGAACCCCCTAAAAAAAAAAACACAGTATCACTCAATTGGGATTCACACTTAATCTGCTGTTCTTTGCTCCATTCAGCTTTCTTTCAACCCTGACTAGTCTCCGAGTCCCTGATGTTGCCACCATGCTTAACCGTTAACAGGTAACTAGCAGTGCTTGTTTTCCTTCTGTTGTGATGCACAGAATCGAGACCAAACATTTCAGTCTTGGCTTCCTCAGACCAGAGAATCATGCAGGCTTTCATGTGCATTCTGACAACTATGACATGAATCCCAGATTAGTGGAGTGTGGCGGTGGTGCTTAACCTTACTGGAAGTTTATCCCGTCTCCACACAGGTCCCTTGGAGCTCAGCCAGAGTGACCATTGGGTTCTTGGTCACACCTCTCTTACCAAAGCCCTTCTCTCAAAAATTGTTCAGTTTGGCTGGGCAGCCAGCTCATAGATCAGAGATCTTTATTGTTACGTACACTGCAGGAAGACAGTGAAATTCTTGTGCCACAGTTGCAGTGATGTTTGAACTTGATGATGTCATTGACCTCATGCTTTTCTACCGGGTTTAGTTGTTCCAAATGTATTCCATTTAGGAATTGTGGAGACCACTGTGCTCTTCAGAACCTTCAATGCTGCAGGATTTTTTTGTAGCTTTCTCCACATTTTCATCTCAACACAATCCTGTCTCTAACCTCTGCAGGTAATTCCTTTAGCTTCATGGCTAGCTAGCTAGCTAGCTAGCTAGCTAGATAGATAGATAGATAGATAGATAGATAGATAGATAGATAGATAGATAGATAGATAGATAGATAGATAGATAGATAGATAGATAGATAGATAGATAGATAGATAGATAGATAGATAGATACTTTATTAATCCCAGGGGGATTGTTCAGGGTGGTGCTGAGGTGTCACCCGTTGCACAGCTGCACTTGGATTCCAATCTGGGTGGTTCGTCATGTGGTGGGTGCGGCTGTAATCAGTGCATGCTCCCAACCCCCTCATGGCTTAATTTTTGGTCAACTGTGGGTACTTCTGCGGAATGTCAGGAATTAGTAATGTGTGCCTTTCCTAATTCTGGCCAATCAATTGAATTGACAACAGGTGGACTACAGGCAATGTGTCCAAACATCACAATTATGGTCAATAGAATCTGATGCACCTAAGCCATGCGTCACGTGTCGTAGCACAGGTTCTGAGTAATTGTGTCAGTGGGATATTTAAATATTTAATAGATTTGTTTTTGCTTTGTCATCCTGGAGTATTAATCGTTGTTTGGTGAGGGAGAAAATGAATATAAACCATTTTAGCATAAGGCTGCAGCAAAACAAAATGTGAATAAAGTGAAGGGGCAAAAAAGGCAATTTATGAGGCATAGGATTGACAGGTCAGTACACCACAACTCTACTCAAGAAACAGAAAGAAAATAAATTCATAAAATGCATGAAATGTTTAAAAATTGTGCCATACATTGGACCATGACTTTTATCAGTTAGTCTACTGCCTTCATTCTGTTGATAAGGGCATGCTTTATCTAATATCAGTGTTACCCAGAGTGGCATAAAGATGCTAATCAACAGCTTAAACATTAAATGGCAGTCAGTAGGCTTCAGAATAGGCTGGTATTTTTTCATATAGTCTTGGCAATAGACTAGTATATTCAGCACTAATTTACACTTCATTAAATAAGGAAAGAATATGCTAATGGAAACGCACTGTACTATCTGTGTACCTCCAGGCATGAAATACTTTTATTTGTATTTCCTTCTTTCTGTTCTTTTCCATTATTACATTTTCCGAACAGTTGATGCTGTCAGACCTTTAGCCACAAACTAACACAGACAGTGTTAGTTACTTTTTTTTATTTTTATCAGCCTCAGTCCTACCCCAACCTCTGTCTCAGCTTGTGCAGGCCAAAGTCTCCCCTTTGAGTTGGGGGTTAGGCTGCCCAGTGTGAGGCCTAATCTAGGAGCCCAGATGTGCGTTCAGTGTATTTTTTGGCAGAAAAATCATTACACAGATAGTCTGGTGGACTGCAACGAGCGTCTTCTTGTCTGAACTGAGATGCTGTCAGTGTTGCTCATGAGAAGTTCTGATTTGTTGTTGTGTCTGAAGAAGGAAGAAGAAAGAAAAAGGATTCTACTGGATACAAGGAAAAACTAAGTTAGAAAATGTACGCATGGCATAACATTCAGGTTAACTAATTTTAAGTTGGAGCGTTGCAATTGATTTGCATCGCTTCAGCAAAGAGTCAGTTATCACATAATTGTTCACTGAAAATTTGTATGTGTGTGTTTGTTTGTATAAGCGTCTGACATGAGCTTTCTCCAGAGAGTGGCTGGGCTCCCCCTTAGAGATACAGCAAGAGACTCGGAGTAGAGCCAATGACCCTTCACATAAAGAGGAGCCAATTGAGGTGGTTCAGGCATCTAATATGGATGCCTCCCTGTGGAGGATTTATAGGCACAACTATTTTGGAGGAGACCCCAAGGAAGACACAGGGCTGGCTGAGAGGATTATGTCTCCCAGATGGCCTGAGAACGCCTTGGGATCCCACAGTAAGAGTTGGCAAGTGTGGATGGGGAAAGAGACGTTTGGGCCTCATTGCTAAGACAGTTGTCGCTGTGAACTGATCTCGGATAAATGATAGAAAATGAACAAATGAATTAGTGAATGAATTAATGTATGTATGTATATCACATTGGTCTTATGTCGGTCACAAAGTGTGCAGGTCATTGCGATTGATGCTCTGTGGGTCAGGTGTCGATCATCAGTGCACACACTTGAACTGCCGGTACACAGTAGCACAACCCGATCTTTGCATCTTGGTGGCTTCACTGTACCAGTAGGGTCACAGGTTGCCATCTTGGTTCACCAGTGAGTTGCTTAAGTTAGCGTTTCTCAGCCGCTAGGCCACAACTCAGGTTGCCACTGGTGGGTTGCAGTAGGGATCCCTCTTTGTAAGTGAACTTTTTTCACCAAGGGAATACCCCACAATCACACTTGCTTCACGAAGGGGGCAGTTTGCAGTTTTTGCTAGTAGATCATTAATGCATTTAAAAAAGTAAAACTTGGGTGCGGAGACCAGTTGAGAAACACTGTGGTTTTTACTGTGGTGCAGGCCAAATGCATAAGAATTAGCCATGTGGAGCAGTACCGATCAAAACAAACCTTAAATGGCCATACAAGAGTCAGAAGACCTAGGAGACCCTATGAAGAAATAATAATAATGGACATTTTTTTTTTACTTCACCTGGTTTTGGAAATTTCTAGAACATTTTTACCTTTTTCTTTCCCTGTGGCCCTTGGCTGTAAGTATGAATCGCCTAAACTCGGTTGGTTGTAAATCAGCATGTGGCTGTATATATAATATATATATCTCTACAGTCATATGAAAAAGTTTGGGAACCCCTTTTAATTCTTTGGATTTTTGTTTATCATTGGCTGAGCTTTCAGAGTAGCAACTTTCTTTTAATATCTGACATGCCTTATGGACACAGTAGGATGTCAGCAGTGACATTAAGTTTATTGGATTCACAAAAAATATGCAATATGCATCATAACAAAATTAGACAGGTGCATAAATGTGGGCACCTCAACAGAGATATGACATCAATACTTAGTTGAGCCTCCTTTTGTAAATCTAACAGCCTCTAGACGCTGTCCTCCTATAGCCTCTGATGAGTGTCTGGATTCTGGATGGAGGTATTGTTGACCATTCTTCATACAAAATCTCTCCAGTTCAGTTCCATTTGATGGACAGCCTGCTTTAAATCATCCTATAGATTTTCGATGATATTCAAGTCAGGGGACTGTGACGGCCATTCCAGAACATTGTACTTCTCCCTCTGCATGAATGCCTTTGTAGATTTCCATCTGTGTTTTGGATCATTGTCTTGTTGGAATATCCAACCCCTGCGTAACTTCAACTTTGTGACTGATGCTTGAACATTATCCTGAAGAATTTGTTGATATTGGGTTGAATTCATCTGACCCTCGACTTTAACAAGGGCCCCAGTCCCTGAACTAGCCACACAGCTGCACAGCATGATGGAACCTCCACCATATTTGACAGTAGGTAGCAGGTGTTTTTCTTGGAATGCGGTGTTCTTTTTCCGCCATGCAAAGCACTTTTTGTTATGACGAAATAACTAAATTTTTGTCTCATCAGTCCAAAGCACTTTGTTCCAGAATTAATCTGGCTTGTCTAAATGAGCATTGACATACAACAAGCGACTCTGTTTGTGGAATGAGTGCAGAAAGGGCTTCTTTCTCATCACCCTGCCATACAGATGTTCTTTGTGCAAATTGCACTGAATTGTAGAACGATGTACAGATACACCATCTGCAGCAAGATGTTCTTGCAGGTCTTTGGAGGTGATCTGTGGGTTGTCTGTAACCATTCTCATAATCCTGCTCATATGCCGCTCCTGTATTTTTCTTGGCCTGCCAGACCTGCTGGGTTTAACAGCAACTGTGCCTGTGGCCTTCCATTTCCTGATTCCATTCCTTACAGTTGAAACTGACAGTTTAAACCTCTGAGATGGCTTTTTGTAGCCTTCCCCTAAACCAGGAGACTCAACAATCTTTGTTTTCAGATCTTTTGGGAGTTGCTTTGAGGATCCCATGCTGTCACTGTTCAGAGGAGAGTCAAAAGGAAGCACAACTTGCAATTGACCACCTTAAATACCTTTATATCTCATGATTGGACACACCTGTCTATGAAGTTCAAGGCTTAACAAGCTAATCCAACCAATTTGGTGTTGCAAGTAATCAGTACTGAGCAGTGACAGGCATTCAAATCAGCCAAATTACAAGGGGACCCATATTTTTGCACAGACAGTTTTTCACATTTGATTTAATTTCATAAAACTAAATTCTGCTTCACTAAAAATCTTTGTTCAGAAAACACCACAGTACTCAGATGTTCCTAGGAAATTAAAGACATACCACTGTTACCTTTTTTGTTGAACGTACATTGTTATGCAGGCTGAAAGGGGTTCCCAAACTTTTTCATATGACTGTATATACGTATATAAGATCACCAAAAAATTAGTCCCGACCTGTGTAAGAGGTCACACATACTTCAAGCACCAACAGAGGGCGCCCCAGTATGAATACCATCCTTTAAACAGCTGTGTCATGTGCAACAGGTTTTGTAGAGTGACAAGGAGTAGTGGTGTGCCACGTATGTTTAGTTCCCTCCATGAAAAATGTGTCACACAGCAGAAATAAATGATTGACAAAAAGGGGTTATTGCGTTTGCCCATGCCAAAGGGCATTGTGTAACGGAACCTGCCGAATTTGTGTGTGTGTGACAGTTCAAGGATGGATTAACATTAAGTTGGAAGGATGGTGAAAAAAGGCAGAATGGTGGCTCTGAGGCTAAAGATCTGCGCTGGTATCTGGAAGGTTTCCGGTTCTTACTGCCAGAAGGGATCCTACTCCATTGGGCCTTTAACCTGAAAAGTGTTCCAGAGGTGCTGTAAAACCCCAAAGGTTATGCGAAAGAAAATTTCCCCTCTGAGATTAATAAAGTATATCTAATCAAATCAAATTGAGGAGCAAATTTCAAAAATTGCACAAAATTGTTTCAAACGTACAAAGGAGGGATGATTTCAGGGAGAAAAGAAAATGTACAGAATGAATACAACAAAATACATGAAGAGGACAGAGTGCACCCCAGACAGAATGAGCATGTAGTCAGCCGTGCTACTGACCCCATTTAAAGTTAAGTCTACAACATCATAAAGTGTACAGAAAGTCTGAATGCTTCCTGAGTCCACTATATAATGACAATAAACTGAATTACTAAGTCATTATGAGGACGAAAGGACTAAGAGGCCAAAGCCGGAATCACTGAAAAAGGATCCATAAACCAGCCTGAAGAAACAAAAGGCCTACTGTGAAGCATAGATCTAAATCTCTTCTTCTACTGCAATGTCAGGACTGTATTGTTACCAGGTTCTGAGTCCCTGGAGACAACCAAACAATTGAAACCAGAAGCTCAATGTCATTGATACCTGTGTAAGACAAAGCAAGGCATTAGACGGCCAGAAAAAAAAAATAATGAGGAAAGACCTCTGAACAACACCACACAATGGCTCACACAACAAAGAGCTGTCAGCGAGAGATGGATTGGCCAAACTATGTGCCGTTAGCCTGGCTCAGCACAAGAAATTTCTTTGAAATTCAACCCACAAAGAAAGAGAACAAGGGGGACATGCAGGTATACCACACATGTAAATACAATTCAGTGGGCTCAACTCTGGAAATGTGTCTTAAATTCAAGCAAAACAAGTGGAAATTGCGTTGTGAAATTCCTGTGTTACAGTGGGTGGGAATGAGAATTGAAACTTTTTGCCCCCCTTGCTTAAAACGTCTTTTACTGTGAATAGCTAAGCAAGCAGAAGATGAACTGATCACCAAAAGGCATCAAGTTAAACTTGACACATTTCTTTTCAGCATTGTATGCCAGACTAGGGTAATGTTGTTTTGTACATTTGTACAGTGAAAAAAGGAAAGGAGCACAGTGCAAAAGTTTAGGTCCCCCAAGATATTTGAGGTCTCTGATAACTTTTCCGAAAGGTGGTCTCAGACCTTCATTAGCCGTGGCAGTCATCATTAGGAAACCCCAGGAGGTGCAAATGTCAAAGCTGTATAAATTCTCTGACTCTTGTTCCAACAATCAGCAGCCATGGGCTCCTCTAAGCAGCTGCCTAGAACTCTGAAAATAAAAGAATTCATGTTCACAAAGCGGAAGAAGAAGAAGAAGAAGATAGCAAAGCATTTCCAGTTAGCCGTTTCCTCAGTTTGTAATGTTATTGAGAAATGACAGTTAACAGGAACAGTGGAGGTCAAGTTGAGGTCTGGAAGACCAAGAATACTTTCTGACAGAACTACTCATTGGATTTCTAGAAAAGGCAAATAAAAAACCCCGTTTGACTGCAAAAGACCTTCATGAAGATTTAGCAGACTCTGGAGTGGTGGTGCACTGTTCTACTATGCAGCGACATCTGAACAAATATGACCTTCATGGTAGAATCAGCAGAAGAAAAGCAGTGTCACAAAACCCAGTGCCTGAAGTTTGCAAATGAACATCTAAACAAGTCTGATGCATTTTGGAAACAAGTCCTGTGGGCTGATGAAGTCAAAGTAGAACTTTGTGGCCACAATGTGCAAAGGTATGTTTGGAGAAAAATGAGGGTCGAATTTCAGGAAAAGAACACGTCTCTTAACTCTTAAGTATCGTGGTGGATCAATCAGACTTTGGGCTTGTGTTACAGCCAGTGGCACAGGGAACAGGTCATTGGGAGAGGGAAGAATGGAGTCAAATAAATACCAGCAAGGTCTGGAAGCAAACACCACACCATCTGTAAAACAGTTAAAATGAGGATGGGTCCTACAACAAGATAATGATCCAAAACACACCTCCAAATCTACAATGGAGTATCTCAAGAGGCGCAAGCTGACGGTTTTGCCAAGGCCCTTACAGTCCCCTGACCTAAACATCATTGGAAATCTGTGGAGAGATCTCAAAATAGAGAGCAGTGTATGCAAGACGGCCCAAGAATCTTGCAGAATTAGAAGCCTTTTGTAAGGACGAATGGGCAAAAAGACCCCAAGTACTGGCCAAAAGTTTTGAGAATGACACAAGTGTTGGTTTTCACAAAGTTTGCTGCTTCAGTGTTTTCAGATCTTTTTGTCAGATGTTTCTATGGTGTACTGAACTAGAATTACAAGCAGCTTTTAGTGACAATGACATGAAGTTTATGCAAAGAGTCAAAGAGTTGGCCCTTCTTTCTTTTTCAAGACCTCAACAATTCACCTTCTCATGCTGTCAATCAACTTCTAGGCCCAACCCTGACTGATGGCAGCTGCCTGTTCTTGCATAATCAGTGCTTGGAGTTTGTAAGAATTGGTGGGTTTTTGTTTGTTTGAGGATTGACCCCAAGTTCTCAGTGGGGAGTTTCCTGGCCCAAATTTCGATGTTTTGTTCCCCAAACCTCTTAGTTCTCACTTTTGCCTTATGTCCCGAAGCTCCATCATGCTGGAAAAGGCATTGCTGGTCACCAAACTGTTCTTGGATGGTTGGGAGAAGTTACCCTCAGAGGATGTTTTGGTCCCATTCTTTATTCATGGCTCAGGATTAAGGCACCACCAGTGCTGAACTGAAAGACTTTTAGCTGACTACAAAAAGCATTTACAAGCTGTTAGACTTGCTAAAAGGGGGTCTTACTAAGTACTGACCATGTTGGCTGCCCAAACCTTTCCTTTAGGCCCATTTCATTCTTTTGGTATGTTGTACCTGTGAATGATGGAAATAAAAATGTCATCTTCCTTAAAATGTTAAAGAAATGTGTCGTCTTTAACTTGATGCCTTTTAGTGATCAGTTCATCTTCTGCTCACATAAACTATTCATGGAAACAGACATTTTAAGCAAGGGGTGGAAGCAGGGGAAAACTTTTGCATGCCACCATACTTTAAAAACAGCAGGAATTCACAGCAGTGACATGAAGCTACAGACACTCCTCCCAACCCTTCATTGACCTGAAACTTTAAGGTAAACCTAATGAGCTCTGTGAGCCTTTCATCCAGTGGGCTTGTTCGTTACAGCGGGGTGGTAGTGAACGCCCTCTCCCTCTAATCCCACTAATCAACTGCTACATGGGACGCACTTGTAAAATGGTTTAGCTCCCTTTCACCTTATAAATCTTATTAATGCCAGAGCACACACACATTCTGCACTCTCAAGATAGCGCGATTGCAATTCCCAGGGCTTAGTAAAACTCCTGTAAGAGGCAGAGCCTTAAGCTGGAGGGTCCACATATTACAGAATGATTGACCTTCCAATATTAGAAAGGCCCCATCGGACGTGGGATTTAAGGCTGAAGGCTAATGACTTTAACCTGTCGCTGTCTTGTTAGAGTTGTGTCGGTAGCTGTTCGTTTTGCTTTTAACACGTTTGCTTGTCTTTTTGCCTGTTATCCATTCTGTGTTTTTAATTGCCATGATTTATTTTATTGAATAGCTTATTGAGCCTTATACAAGGATGTGCTCTTAATCAGAATGATTTGAGTTATATATTGAACTAGCCATGTGCGTCCAACTACGTTGCGCGTGTTAAAGTTGTCTGTGAAGGGCTCCCTGTTTAAACGCGGCTGCCAGTCGTGAACTGGGCCCTTCATCGCACAGCATTATGATTTTTATTAAGGGAAACAAAATTACAAAACAAAACCCTTGGACATTGATTCGATAGGAACGGCCTACTCAGAATCACTGTCCGAATAGTAATTATGTGGTGGTGGAGGAGCATTTCTGCTTCTCTCCGTTCACAGTTCGTCTCGTTTTCATGACGCTGTCGTTTCCTGTCACGATCTCTTCTCAACCTTTCTCCAATCTCGCAGGTTGCTTTGTGGCAATCCAAAGAGTAAGGAAGAACCAATGCTTCTTTCTTGAACTCCAAACGCAGACTGATGGAAAATCACAGAAGCGTGCCCAACTTATATACTCTGACTGTCAACTCCAAGAAGTGGATGAACATTCGATTTGGACGAAGTGCTGCCAATGACGGTCAATAGAAACACAAAAAAACCACAGTCTCGACACACGAAGCAGGTGTCGACGCCAGATCTAAATACAAAGAGTGCTATAGACAGTGTTTGTAAACAAAATTTAACAACCAAGGTGTTGTGTATTCAGCCAGTACATACAGCACGTAGTCTCCTTTAGTTCAGTCCTCTTTAATCACCACACTCCAACCTCATCCAACGATCCTCTCCCTCACTTCCTCTCCTCCTCCATCACTACTGCCCTCTACTGAACACAGCAGGAACACCACACAAGGCAGTGAATTCACGGACAAACAAAGATCAAGATCCAAATGAAGATTATATATAAAGATAATGTGCATTGGCTGATTGGGTGGCCTTCTAGTCCACGACAAACTGACTTTGACATCCCTTTTTTATAAGACCTGGGGAGTTCAGGCCGGGGTTTATTATGTTTAGAATCTGTAAAGTTGTTTTATGGTGTAAAAGTGTCCCCGAAAGTCACTTTAACCTCCAAGCTTCATTTTATATTGGTGGACAAGTTAATACTGGAAATGTCTAAATTGTTCATTTTAATTTACATTTATACCACTCATTATTTTCCTACCAGTAACGGCGCACTGCATGATAACGTGCAGTGAATCCACTTGACTTGAGCATTTCTAGTTTTCTTCCTCTTTTTCTATACGTTTAGCATTTGTTTGCTCAGAGGTTAATGCGCTTGCTGCTTCCTGAGCAGCTCTTCTTTTCTCCACCCTAGCAGCCCGCTTCCCCGCTTCTTCTCTTCTTTCATCGGCATCTTTTCGCGTTAAAACTGATTAAGTCAGTGTTTGTGTTGCAATTACTTAGTACGTTTTCCTTAATTTTTCACTTAAGCTGGCACTTAACTCTTCAATCTACCTCAAGAATGATTTAAGATATGAAGAAGTAGGGGAAGTGACGGCAAAGGTGGTAGGGATGAGAACGGCGCCCATACGCATGCGCCACCCTGCTGGCCGCTGCCGAGAGTTGATTCTACAATAAAATAAAAAGAGGAATAACCTTGAAGGTCAATCATCACCCCGAAAGCGGATTTGCGAGCTACAGATGATTTAAAATCCTGGACAGACAAACAGACAGCCACGGTAGCGTATTATAGAAGAAGATGTGACATCCACACATCACTCATATGTCAAACATCCACATTGAGTAATATGGCCAAGCCTGGCAACCTTATCTTCAACACAGAGCAAGGGTCTGTCTCTTCACCTTGGGGACCTCCCCTGAAGGGAATACACTTCAGAATACTTTAGCAAAGGCCAGGAGCCACTACATACTTTTAAAAGTTAAGGTCCCAGAGCAGTCCTTCAGAGCAATGCCTTAGGGGGAACTATTGTTGGATCCAGAAAGATCCATTATTTAAATCCGTAACATGGCTCCATAAATAACCTTTGTGAGGTTTCTGAATCTCTTTTGGGACATCCCCAACGAGAGGGCGTTGCAGGGAGACAAGCTCCCTGTTATAAAAGACTTCCATGTGACCCAGAAGTGCTTCCATCAGGTAATCACCCTGGCACCAGAAGTACTCCCTGGTCTGTAGTAAAAGGGACCTCACTCCCTTATCTAGGCGAGCCGGAGTCGGGTGGTAGAAGACAGAGCTTACAGAAGAGGAGTGGAGGTGGCACTAAAGAGAAAAGAAAGCAAAGAATAGGGAAAGGACTGAGCATTGTAGGTTTGTGGACTGGGACTTCTGAGCCTGCGTTTCTGTCTTTGTTGAGGCTGATCCTCTGCAATGGCATCCCAGATTGGACTTCCTGGCCGCTAACAGGCAAGGGATCCATTATAAAAATAATTTTGCGGACAACCCGGCACAGCAGATGAAGGAGCGCACACGCCGTTGCATCGCAGCACATAGAGCACAGCTTCCAGCAACGTCTTTCTGTCCTAGTGAGCTGACTGTTCATCCCTTTTTGTCCTCCCATCCGGGTAAGGAACCATCCCCTCTCCTTGCCAGGATGTCCTTCCAGCCCCATGTGGCATCTACAATATGTTTAATCCTTCATGGGCTGTGAAGTAAATCACATTCATCTCCAATTTACTTCCTCAACCTTAGCCACCAATGATTTGCGGTATGAACACTGGCCGCTGCGTCACCTGATCACACTGTTTCAGCATTTCAGTAGCAAATAGCTGGATTTAAACTAAAGCAACACTTTATTTATATGTTTCTGTTACCGGATTGTATGCAGCACTCTCTTTTCTGCTAAACCCTGCAGAGGATCGGCATACCAATACCTGTGCTTATTGCCGTACACCCAGTGTTGCTGGGATAATAATAACGCAGGAATTTTTACTTCAGTAAGATATGCATTAGGTTACTTGTTACTTTAAAAAGTAATCAGACTACTTACTGCACAATACTTTTAACGTGTTACCACACTGCTCTCGAAATTGTTTTGCTGAGTTTAGTGATTTCTGAAATATTTCAGTCAGGCAAAGGAATAATGTGACCTCTTGAGCAATTGACTCATGAAATTTATTTTGTTTGTGCAACGGACATGCACAGACTACAAAATTCTTAACAGTAACTGTAGAAGCAGACTGGCGCCTGCACCCTCGGCCCCAAAGAAGGCACTCGGAGTCTCAGGGCAGGCAACAGAATCAAGATTTATTTTATGGTGCACGTACAGACTCACTACAGATGCAATGAGTGAGCCATCTGGCAGCTCTACATTTATTACAGTTCTTATCACACAAGACATTATTCATGCCCATCTGACTCCTAACATTCCCCTGCTTTAGTTCTGCCCCTAATTGATTCCACCATTATTTGTCAGCTGAGGGGGTGTCATACCCTTCTCTGTCCATCATGTCTGTCTGACAAGGCCTACCTGTACTCCTTACTAGCTTGGCGCTTGTTTACTATTATTTACAGCCAAAGAGTTCACATTCCCTCTCTAAGCGAGGGGCCAATCTTTTCCCAGCTCTCCTAACCTTTGGCTCTGGGTGGTTTCTCGCTCATACAGAATAATAAAAAATATGCAGGCATAAGTTTTTTTAATTCTAACTCTTACTTCTTAATGCTTAGTAAAATATAGTATTACTTTTTTCATGTGCTTATAATATTTTTCTAATACGTAGAGATTACCAATTTCAAGAATGCATTTTTCTATATAACCCGGTTAAGGGTTTACATGGCCATGTAATTGGGTTATTGATAGAGAAATCTGCCTCTGTTAATCAGGTTTCTCAGCGACCAATACCCCGATGTCTTTAACTGGAATAAGGGTGTACATGGCATTTTAGAAACCAGGTTTCGGTGAATCATCGAGTTATTGAAGCACATGTAAATGTGCATAATATTTTCTGAACATATGACTTCCAAAGCACGTAAATCCCGATAAGTTCCAAAAACATTTCCAAAAATGACCACTAGACGGGGATATAACCCCAGCTAGTAATAAGGGCAAGCACTGAATTTTTATAAAATAAAAAGATGTGTTCTTCACAATAAATATTCCAATCACTATGAAGCTCCTTGGAGCAGAAAAGCAGAATGGAAGGCAATTCGTAGCAGACAAGTCTCAATACAGCAAATCAAAGAATGGTCAAGCAGTCGAAAAATGTGGAAATCCATTTAATCACATACAATAAGCAGAAGGCCGCTCACCATCTCCATGACACTGCCAGGAACTATGGGAGAAACTCCAGATTTAAAGGGCAGAGGGCACTTCCTAGGAATGGGTGGCAGGTGGCACCACACACAAAATAAATGGAACACATGGTAAACGATGCTGATAATAAACACAAGAAACATTAACAACAATAAAGGATTCAAAAATGAACAAAATGGGCATAAAACAGATTTGAAGCCCAGCCTATATGATGTCTTTGCTCTCATGAGTTGAGAATTTGTTCTTTTGGTGTCTGATTGCACTCCATAATTGCTATAACACCTTTGAAACATTGAAACCATGAACGCTACACCTCTGTATTTCGGTGTTTAGTGGGATTTCATGAGTAGATGGTTAATCCCATATTGACCTCCTTAGCGTTAACATTTTTTCTCGAAAAAACTTGTAAAAGTGTTGTACTTTTTGGCTTGAAAAATGATATATTTATTAAATCTCATCTTTCTACTGTAAAAACGTGTAAAGCAATAAAAGTACAAAGTCAGAAATGATACGAATAATAATAATAAAAATAATGCTAATACTGTATATGCTGTCAAAATGTATCATTTATGTGGTATTTCTTGAAGCACAGTGAAATATACAATCCAATGTCACAGTTGGGATAATAGTAGCGAGATTCCTTGTGGATTTTCTTTCCAGACTGATCAGCTTTTGAACAGCACACTGCACATGTGCGATTGACACGAGCGTCACTTTCAAATTCATCAGAACCCACTTTCGATTTCACCGTCCGTTTCAATGTCACTGCCTGAAGACAGATTCACTTTGTCATCATCAATGCCTGGGCATGCAACACTTGGGCTGATGAAAAACGTTTCTTACGAGACACCATTATTAGGCTAGGAGAAGACGTGTCTGCAGCGTTGCTCAGGCATGTCACTTACATTTCACCGAGTAATGCTTGGCACTAACGCCATCCGCGCTTTTACAGCCCCAATGTTCCTCAGTTCTAATGCTTGTGTGAGACACGTCTATACAGTTGCCTGAGTGATGTCCGGGACTAACACTTTTAGCTCTGATTTTACAGCCCGAGTGATGCTCGGGTATAACTCTAAGGAGGTTAAGAACCTGGTAGGCATACAGAATAATCTAATCATTGATACATGTATAAGCTGGGCAAAACCACTGGTTTTTTGTGCTATCCATATTACTAACCGAGAATGGTAAACCGGAAGGCACAGACGCAGGTCTCGGTAAACCGGATGGCACAGACACAGGTACACGGCGAAGGACCCAGGAGACATAGTGCACAGGCGCCTACAGCGCGCGTCTCATAAACCGCAAGCGAAGTCTGATCCACCGCGAACGAAGGAGTTATGGCTCAGAAACGAAAGAGCTCAACTAACGTAAATAGGACATGAAGCAACAACGCGCCCATAGCTAACGACTAACGAAACAGCCACACAGAAAAGAGGATTCTGCACTGCACCCCAGAGTCAAACGGACGACACTACGGGGTCCGCAAAGGTCCACAAAGATAGTACGAAAGGCGCAGGCGCCTACAACGTGCTTCTGAACTAAACGTCCACACTACACAGCATGGTCCGGGTAATAAGAATAAACGAACTCTCCGTATTAAACGTACGGCATCCTCACACGTCCAAACCATATAGCATATGTGAATCACATTACAGTGATGCATTATTAACAGTACAACCACAGAAAACGCTCCGTATTAACAGTAAGTGCAAGTATCGATATTACTAACGGTAGACAACGGATAACTAATGGAGTCACGGTCACGGCTCCAAAACGATCCAGCTCAACTAACGGAGCTACAAAAGCGAGCCCGCATGGATAAAAACAATAAACGTAGGCGCCTACAACGTGAGTCTAAAACCGCGGAAGCAAAACTGTCTCGGCTCCAAAACCAAACAGCTCGACTAACGGAGCTACAAAAACGAGCCGGCATGGACAAATACAATGTACATAGACGCCTACAACGCGCGTCTGAAACTGCGGAAGCAAAGCAGGCACGGGTTCAAAACGAAAGACCACAACTGACGGAGATACAAAAACGAGCCCGCCTGGATAAAATCAATGAACGCAGGCGCCTACAGTGCGCGTCTCAAATGCCGCAAGCAAAGCCGGCATGGCTCCAAAAAGAAAGAGCTCGACTAACGGGGCTACAAAAACGAGCCTGCCTGGATAAAACAAATGAACGCAGGCGCCTACAACGCACTTCTCAAACAACGCAACCAAAGGAGTCACGGCTCCAAAACGAAACATCTCACCTAACAGACATACAGAAGCGAGCCCGCCTGAATACAATTAATGAACGTAGGCGCCTACAACGCGCCTCTCAAACAGCAGAGTCAATAGATAAACGGCAAAGAAAGGAATGACAGACGGCCGCTAAACAATTCCGCCAATTATCTGACAACGCATTCTGTAATGAGTCCACTATTAGTGAACATTCATTAGGATTAATGAATATACTTCCTTTGTTCGTCATCTACACCTTTACACTCCAATATATCTCATACATTCATCAATATATTTCGGGTTACCCAACACCGGGGGTAGGCGAGCGAAGTGAGCAGGGGGCGGAGCCCCCTTGTTGAATCTATTGAACCTCTGTCTATTTATTGATGAAGCAACAGTTTTTAAATGTGCATTCATGATGAAACTGTTAAAGAATTGAGATAAATATTGCGGCTTTACATTTTGTTAAGCGGGTCTTCTTTGTGTCCCTCAACAGGTGTTTTCCTACGCTGGAACCGTTCATCCAGGTATCTAGATGAAGCGTATGAGGAGATGATCCATATCATTGAATACAACAAGGAGCTGCAGACAAAGGTGAATGCCCTCCGCCGACAGCTAGCTGAGCTAGAGACAGAAGACCCCCTGCTGGAGACTCCCTAGTGAGCTGCTGGACTGGCAAAATTTGTCAACTTCATGTTTTTTTTTTTTTTTTTGCTTTTTTTTTTTTGTTTTGTTTTGTTTTGTTTTAAGTCCAACACTACACTAAAGACAATGCAACCTACAGCGGTCTGCCATGTCAACCGAGCATAACCTGCAATGCAGGTTTCTTCATTTGTTCCCTAGAAATGAGCACCACTTTTAACAAACCCCGATGTTTTAATTGTTCTCTTGGCTAATTTTAACACTGCAGGTCCTCGATTAGTCAAAGCCACATTTGAATATGCAGGAAACAGTGACTGTGAAGTGCTGAATAATCACAAGTGTGGTGAAAAAAATCAAAAAAGAGCAGACACTTGGTTTCATGACACTGTAGCACATCATCCTCCAGGACATGAGTGGTCTTGAAGCCGCCTGTTCCAAGAAAAGGGTTTGGCGGATGTTACAGCCATTTCATCTTTTTGAAGGCTTTGACAGCCTTTTGTTCCCAATCAGAAAACGTCGCACACTACTTTCTCCGCATTGTCATGTGTTTCTAATTCTGTAAGCCTGGATTACTGTATTAGTGACTGTTGCTTGTTGATCTCTACCTGCCATGCCACTCTTGGGCCTTTTTGTGCTTACAAGTTTTGGTCCATAATCATTTGCTTGATAGATGAAACACCATATATATAATGTTAGGAAAAAAAGAAGGCACTTTGACCTGCATCATTCATGGGTTCTCTTTACAGGGCATGATGTTTGACACCTTGGCACCAGGGTGTGTTGGGTAGTTTATATAGAATCAGGCTTTTTCATCAGATATGAAGTAAATGTTACAATTTAATTGGAAATCGAGGACCCGATTTCAGTGGCAAATGGATGTCCCAACTCCTTGTTAAATAATGTGTATAATCAAATGTAAGCCCACTGACCTAATGATTAGATTCCGAGTTTGTTTGCATTCAGACTACAGTACACCTCAGCCCATAATGGCATCCAGTAAATTAATGCGCCTTATGGGTAAAGGCTAATTCATGGCATTAGTTCAGAATGGCACAAATGCGTTTTAGTGCACCTTATTAATATAATTATAGAAATGATGTAAACTTGCTTGTATTTCAAAAGGCAGGCCTGTCGCATTCTCTCACGTGTGCCACTAATGATGGATGCTCAGCCAGAAATGGTGTTTGCTTGACGGCCATTTCCTGGCCAGGGATACTTTGGAATTGTTTCAGGGGTAAGAACTCCTATAATGGGAGTGGTTTGAATGTGAAAGATCCATGGTGTCATGTGACATTCAGACTGTCCCTGTGACAGTAGATGATTTACTTTGCACAATTTTGTGGCACATCATCATGACTGAGTCGCTTAGCAAATCATATTTTCAGATTCACTTACCAACTGCTCCCATGACACCATAAGAAGAGGGATCAACGCTCAAAACCGTAGCTGACTGCAAGAATTTAGAAATTTACCTGCGTAAAAACATTCCTCAGCTGTGATTCCGGCATCATTATGCTTTATAAGTGAAAGAATAACGGTATACAGGCAGAAGAAATTTAATCAGGAAATGAATGTCATTTTGTTTTCAGGGGGTAAACTGAGAAATAAAGGATTGCATGTTGATTGGTTAACTTTTGAGATGAACCGTCTTTATTCACGGATATTAAAATTTACAAATAAAGGCTGCGGGTCAGGAATGTTTCAGTCTGGAAATGAACAGTCTTTGAGAGTATTTCAATTAGAAAACAAGGATGTAAGTAAGGTCTGGAACATTTAAATTAAGTAATAAAAACAACTTGATCTGAAATATTTAAATGATATTGTTGGTGAGTTTTGAAGTATTTACACTGGAAGATAACCATTGTGGATGTGGAATATTTAAATTAAGGAAGTGTTTTGTCCTGGTAGGGCGTCCCTATCCTGAACAGAAGGCCCCAGGGTCGGAGTGGTGGCTCTGATGCTAAGGATCTGCTCTGGTATTTGGAAGGTTACCAATTCAAATCCCGTTACTACTAGAAGGGATCCTATTCCGTTGGGCCTTTGAGCAAGGTACTTAGCCTGAGAATTGCTCCAGGGTCATTTGTACAATGGCTGACCCTGTGCTCTGTCCCCCAAAGGTCATGCAAAAAGACAGTGTTCCCTTGGGGATTAATAAAGTATATCAAATCAAAAATCAAATGCCATCTCTAGTTTGCTTGGTCTCTGTCATGGTTGACTACTGTCGTAGTTCAGTGCATCCCCCTTTCTTATACCTCTGTTGTCTTCTTCTCCTTCTTTCTTTTTATCTTTTCCCACATCTATGTGATGTCAATGGGCTTGATCAACCTTCTCCACACTGCATCTCATTCCCAGTCAAATCCTTTTCTTTTACTTTATCCGTCCACCTACACTTTGGTCTGCCTTTTCTTTCTCTTCCCCTGGACTTCCATTCCCATTATTCTTTTGCTCACACATTCCTTGTCTTTCTTCATCTCATGTCCTTATCATTTGAGCCTGCTTTCCTGTGCTTTCTTAGATATCTCTCCCACTTTTGTTGTACCTCTGAGTGTCTCATTTCTTATTCTATCCTTTCTTGTAACTCCACACATCCATTTCAACATTCTCATTTCTGCCATGTGCCACCTTCTTCTTCTGTGCCCCTTTTACTGTCTTATGTCTGAGCTCCATACATCCATTGCTGGTCTTACCAGTGTCTTAAAAACCTTACATTTAAGCTTTGCCTTAGTTCTTCGATCACACAATACTCTCCCAATTGTTCCATCCACACTGCACTCTGTGGATTACCTTTGCATCTGGACTACCACTGATCCTAGAGATATAAACTTATTCACTCTTTTTAATGGCTCTCCCAGAAGAACTTCTGAATCCTGATCATTAAACTTCAGATGTTCTGTTATATTCTTTCTATTTATCTTCAGTCCTCTGTCTTCCAAAGCCTGTCTCCATTCTTCCAACTTCCTCTCCACTTTCTCTTATCTGGTGCTACACAACACAATGTCATCATCATAAAGCCTGCACCAGAGGGACTGGTCTTTTATCCCATGACTCAGTACATCCATGACCAGATCAAAGAGGTCAGGACTTCAAGAAGACCCTGGTGCAGACCTCCTCACACTGGGATCTTCCCTATTGCCTCAACACTGCTTTTAACGCGAGTCCTCACTCCCTCATTCATGTCCTGGACAATCCTCAAACACTTCTCTGGTCCACCTCACTCTCTCCTACACTTCCAGACATCTTGATGTGGCACCTTCTCCAAATCAATAAATGGCATATGTAGACCTTTCTGTGTTTCTCGATGCTTCTCTATGAGTGGTCTCGGTGCAAAGACTGCATCAGTTGTTCCTCCCCCTGGCATAAAACCAAACTGTTCCTCCTTTATGGTGGCCCCTTCTCTTTAAAAATATAACCCTCTCCCAGTTACCCCTAGCAGTTAGATTAAGTGCCAGAACGGGCATGAGAGAAAGTTACACTTTCATTCATACATTTATTAAAACTTAAGGTTTCCAATGTGTTCAGATTATAAGCCGAGCAAAGAATGAGTTGTCTAGATAGCAATACAACCTGGATGATAAGAAGTTCATGTTGCATAGCCTACCAGGTGGCTCTCTATCTTAGTGTGTTGATTGATCTGTGGTCCACTGTGGTCTGACATGGACCTTTGATAGAATGGCCTTCTGCATGAATGGAGCAGCAGAGGGACAGACACTGAATGCTTCTACAAGCATCAGTTTATCCGGTCCTTGACACCCTTCTTGGATGAGTGGTGGTCTCTTAATGTCCTTTCAGCTACTAGTCTCTGTTCCATCCTAAGTCTTTCATCTCGGCCACCTGTATTCCTAGAAGGTGTGGTCGGGCAGTGGAAGGACAGACTGGAAACAGTCAGAATGTTGGGACATCAACCAGGTCGTCCCGTTTAATCGTCGCGAGTAGAACAGACAAAATAAACAAAAGTAATGAAAATAGCGCTACAGCGCTGTCCCGTACAGGGACTTCCTTCACAAGAGTCAGTCCTTTCAAAAAATCACAGGCTTCGCCATGCAGCTCGTCCCGGTATCCCGGCAGAAGCCGCCTTTCATTTTGCCGGTGTTTCTGGAAGGGGCGGGGGTTAAGTGCCCTTGCCAGGCAGTTTATTGGAGCTGTGGGGGAAGAGGAAGAACGGGACAAGGTCAGCGGTAGCCCACCCCCTCTCTTCTTGGCGGGCTATTGTGTACTTTTCCCTGACCCTTAGAGGAGTCCTCTGACGCCCATGCGTGACAAAGGGAAAGGGGAGCCCGTGCTTCTAGGAAGGAAGCCTTTTCTGTCATTGTGTGGATAGCACTTTGAGTTATTATTATTATTATTGTACCAGTACAGTGAAATTGTAAAAGCTACAACTGTAAACGGTGCAAGTGCACCAAACAACGACAAACAGATAATATAAAAAGCACACATCCTATGAAAAAATAATACAATACATAAATAAGGGACATGCTCTTGTACCGGCCACCAGAGGGCAGTATTGTGAACAGTGAGTGCCCTAAGGTGGGAAGGGTCTTTAAGGTGTTCTCCTTCCAGAGGCTCAGTAGCCTTCAGCCAAGGTGCCTCTATTTTCTGAGCCACAGCACCATATGTCACCACAGTTGTAGACCGGCAGTTTCAGAAGTTCTGTACTTTTTGACATTGTGTGGTGCAAGTTGAGTATCCTTCATCCAAAATGCTTCAAAATCCAAAAGATTTTGAGCGCTGACATGACTTCACCTGTGCTCCCTCTGATTGAGTGATTTATTTTTTAAGGAATGTGCAGAGCTGTAGTAACTACAGGGGGATAAAATTGATGAGCCACAGCATGAAGTTATGGGAAAGAGTAGTGGAAGCTCAGTTAAGAAGTGAGGTGATGATTAGTGAGCAACAGGATGGTTTCATGCCGGGAAAGACCACTTCAGATGTGATGTTAGTTCTGAGGGTGTTGGTGGAGAAGTTCAGAGTAGGCCAAAGGAGTTACATTGTGTCTTTGTGGACCTGGAGAAGGCATACGACAGGGTGACTAGAGAGGAGTTGTGGTATTACATGAGAAAGTCGGGAGTGGCAGAGAAGTATGTAAGAGTTAAATAAGGATATGTACTGTACGAGGGCCACAGCATGAAGTTATGGGAAAGAGTAGTGGCAGCTCAGTTAAGAAGGGAGGTGATGATTAGTGAGCAGCAGGATGGTTTTTTGCCAGGAAAGAGCACCACAGATGGGATGTTTGCTCTGAGGATGTTGATAGAGAAGTTTAGAGAAGGCCAAAAGGAGTTGAATTGCATCTTTGGGGACCTGGAGAACGCAAATGACAGGGTGCCTCGAGAGAAGTTGTGGTATTGTATGAGGAAGTCGGGCGTGGCAGAGAAGTACGTAAGAGTTGTACAGGATATGTACGAGGGAAGTGTGACTGTGGTGAGGTCTGCGGTAGGAGTGATGGAGGTGTGGATTACATCAGGGATCAGCTCTGAGCCCTTTCTTATTTGCAATGGTGATGGACAGGTTGGCAGACGAGATTAGACAGGAGTCCCCGTGGACTAAGATGTTAGCGGATGACATTGTGATCTGTAGTGAGAGTAGGGAGCAGGTTGAGGAGATCTACTCTAGAGAGGAGAGAATGAAGGTCAGTAAGACCACCAAGACAGAACACATGTGTGTGAATGAGAGGGAGGTCAGTGGAATGGTGAGGATGAAGGGAGTAGAGTTGGCGAAGATGGATGAGTTTAAATACTTGGGATCAACAGTACAGAGTAATGGGGATTGTGAAAGAGGTGAAAAAGAGAGTGCAGGCAGGGTGGAGTGGGTGGAAAGAGTATCAGGAGTGATTAGTGATAGACGGGTATCAGCAAGAGTGAAAGGGAAGGTCTACAGGACGGTAGTGAGACCAGCTATGTTATTTGGGCTGGAGACGGAGGCACTGACCAGAAAGCAGGAGACAGAGCTGGAGGTGGCAGAGTTAAAGATGCTAAGATTTGCATTGGGTGTGACAAGGATGGACAGGATTAGAAACGAGGACATTAGAGGGTCAGCTTAGGTTGAATGGGTGGGAGACAAAGTCAGAGAGGTGAGATTGTGTTGGTTTGGACATGTGCAGAGGAGAGATGCTGAGTACATTGGGTAAAGGGTACTAAGGATAGAGCTGCCAGGTAAGAGGAGAAGAGGAAGGCCTAAGAGAAGTTTATGGATGTGGTGAGAGAAGACATGCAGGTGATGGGTGTGAGAGAGCAAGATGACGAGAACAGGGAAATATGGAAAAAGATAATCCGCTGTGGCAACTCCTAACAGCAGCAGCCGAAAGAAGAAGACTACTGAATAGATGTGAACAACATTACGTGCAGATTCTGAGTGGAAGTGAGGAGAGTGGTGTCTGGTCCCCCTGTAAAGCATCAATCACCACAAATCTATAACACATGGTTGACGGCCTGGGATGGGGGCTGTCCCCCGTGAAGTGTCATGAAGCGAGAACCTAATATCGATGACCGAGGCTGGGTGTCACAAAGCACCATCACTCGACTGACATTTTGACTTTCAGGAAGGGTTGGTCCCTGTGAAGCTCTGCAAAGTGGGCAGAGCCAGTCATCTAGGGAGGCGCCATTTAGGTAAGTAAAGGGCTTGCATGCCCCCAACACCAAGAGGGATTCCCTCCTGTCCACCTCTCCTCGATGTCTCATAGTACTGACCTGGTACTCCGGTCACCCATGGTGGACGTCTTCCAGATGTTTCATGAGACTGAGTGCACGCTTTGAACTCTGAGGACCGCTGTTTAGGTAAGTTAAGGGGCTCCTGCCATCAAAGCCTAAGGTTCTACATGTGCTTCCGCCATCACTGAATGTGGGATGGATGCTCTGCGGCTCACTATGTTGTGTGGGGGGGCCAGAGACCGAAATGATAACACTTGTTTGTCACGGCACCCGTGGGGAAAAAAAAATATATGTATATACAGAAGACCCGAGATTTATTAGAAGATTTGTGCAGTGCAGTTATACTTCAGATGATTCTAACTTTGAATGTTCAAGAGTTTGAACGCTAAATTTGAGAGAAATTTGATCCGGAGTTCAAACGGTGCTTCTATGTTCATACTGTGTGTGCAGCAAAAGACAAAATGCGTCTTCTGGTCATTCTTCTTCTTCCCGCCAGTCATCACTAACGTAACACCACTGTGGACACCTCATTAATTGTGTCTTGTCCTGAATTTTTTAATTGGTGAAGTGTTAGGGTTTGGCCTTAAATTTTGGGTGGCACCACAATGTATTGGGTGACTCTGCTGCCTCACACCTTGGAGATAATTGGGTTTGATCCTAAGCCGGTTGTTACGGTTCTCTCCGTGTCTGTGGGTTTGTCTCTGCTTGCTTCCGTTTTATTCACACATCCTAAAGATGCTTAACTCTCTGAACTTTCAATTAGTCTCATTAGGTGACTTCTAGTCATCGGACAGCTGATCTCGTCACCGGATCACCTCGGCTTATTAAAATCGCCGGACTTGTCAGATTTAGCGATTGTGTGGTGACTTTTCAGAATTGTCACGTTTGCCCCTCTTTCCTTTATTCCATTCAGTCATGACACGCAAAACAGGAGACATCAGACAGACGAGCTTCTCCTCTGGTTTCCAAGGTCCAAAACCCCCGTCACTGCATTCTAAGCATTAATGAGCGTTCATCGGTGGTCCGCTGTCACGCACACACAGCCCATTAAAGACAAACCTGTTTGATTTTGTCGGGGTGAGCAGTGAACCCATTGGATTGAGTCACAAGTAGGGGTGTAATGGTACAGAAGTGTCACGGTTCGGTTCACACTACGGTTCGGTACGAGTCGAGTACAATGAGAATTAAGCAACAAAAAAATTGTAAAGCTGAAGGCTCTGTGTCTTTTTGTTTATTTTGAACAGACAGCAGTAAAAGTTACACCCCTGAGGTGGTCTAGTTGGTCGCCTACACACACTATTGCGTATATTTTATATTTACGGCTGATAAAAAACAAAAGGCCTTATGAGTAGAGAGTGACGGAGATAGCAGGTACAGTCAGGCATCACTTTGAGAACTGGCAACTTTGGTTTTAACAGTAAGGAACAAAAACGTTTTCATGTATTAACGCAGTGTAAACAGCAAACAACCTCACACTGAAAAGCATTTCTTCTGCTGTGAAAATATTACAAAATAAATAGCAATAACACTGAAATACCCGTGCAAGGCATAGCAGAGAATCACATAGGTGATGAATTACTGTATCAGTCCATTATACATCGCTGAACGGTGCTCACGCTTCAAAAAAATGTAATTCATCCACATTTCCAGTTGTGAGGGCAAATTGGTTGGCAGTAACTGTCACCTCTCACCAGGGACTGAGGTGGCAGGTACGCCTCACTATGCCAATTGCTTCTGTCACTTTTATGGCTCTGTCTGCAGTCGCATCTGGAGGCTGCTTAAAAATGTCGGGGATCACTAGTTGGACTCCAGGCCTACCCTCCAGTGATTGGACCATCCAGGTGATGTCGTTGAATATGCGTCAGCACGTCTAATGTGTCTCCGCAAACACACCCTACAATGCCGACACACCGTCCTCTTCTTATCTACTGCTATCGTAGTTCACTGGGAACCCAAAACGTTAGACCGGAGCGTCACTTGGGCTGTAAAAATGGCACTAAAAGTGTTAGCCTGAGTGTCATTTGAGCAACGGTGCAGATGCGTCTTTGATATGTTTTAGACTTAGGATTACTCGGGCTATAAAAGTGCCAACAGCGTTAGTGCCAAGTGTTACTCAGGAACTGTGTAGGCGCGTCTTATGCAAGTATCAAGCCCGATTGTCACCTGGGCAGCAGTGGTGTAGACACATGTAAGTGTTAGACCTGAGGTTTCCACGGGCTATAAAAGAGCCGACCGCGTTGGTGCTGAGCGTTACTCTGCAGTAGTGTAGGCACGTCTTACATAAGCGTCAGGCCCAAGTGTTACCTGGGCAGCAGGGTAGACAGGCCTTGCGTAAGTTCTTAGACCTGAGGATTACTCGGGCTGTAAAAGTGCAAACAGCGTTAGTCCCAATTGTCACTTGGCCAGTGGTATAGATGTGTCTTGCATAAGACTCAAGGATTACTCGGACTGTAAAAGTGCCAACAACGTTAGCACTGAGCATTTCTCGGCAATGGTGTAGGCACGTCTTACGTAAATGTCAGGCCCAAATGTCACTCTGGCAGCAGTGTTGGCATGTCTTACATACAGTAAGTTTCAGGCCTGGTTGTTATCAAGGCAGTGGTGTAGACAGGTCTCACGAAAGTGTTAAACCCGAGGATTAATCGGGCTGTAAATGTGCCAACAGCGTTACTCGGCAGTGGTGTAGGCATGTCTTACGTAAGCATCAGGCCCGAGTGTTACCCGGCCAGCAGTGTAGACAGGGCTTCCGTAAGTTCTTAGACGTGAGGATTACTCGGGTTGTAAAAGTGCCAACAGCGTTAGACCCAAGTGTCCCTCGGGCTGTAAATATAGCACTAAAAGCATTAGCCCGAGTGTCACTTAAGCAACAGAGCAGATACGTCTTGCATAAGCGTTAGACTGAGGATTACTTGGGCTGTAAAAGTGCCAACAGCCGAGTGTTACTCAGCAACCGTGTAGGCATGTCTTATGCATGTATCAAGCCCGATTTTAACCTTGGCAGCAGTGTAGACGCATCTCATGTAAGTGTTAGACCTGAGGATTACTCGGGCTATAAAAGTGCCAACAGCATCAGTCCCGAGTGTCCTGTGGCCAGTGGTATAAATGCATCTTGTGTAATACTCAAGGATTACTTGGGCTATAAAAGTGCCAACAGCATTAGTGCTGAGCGTTACACTGCAATGGTGTAGGCACGTCTTACATAAATGTCAGGCCCAAATGCCACCCGGGCAACAATGTAGGCATGTCTTACATAAGTTTCAGGCCTGATTCTTACCCAGGCAATGGTGTAAACAGGTCTCACAAAAGTGTTAGACCCAAGGATTACTCGGGCTGTAAAACTGCCAACAGAGTTAGTGCTGTGTGTTACTCAGCAACGATGTAGGCCTTGATGGAGAGAAGGAAGGTTGATATATTGTGTGTGAAGAGACTAAATGGAAGGGGAGTAAGGCCAGGGGGATCAGATGTGGATTCAAATTGTTCTATCATGGTGTGGATGGGAGGAGAAATGGAGTAGAAGTTATTCTGAAGGAACAGCATGTCAAGAGTGTTGTGGAGGTGAAAAGAGTGTTAGGCAGAGTGATGATTATGAAGCTGGAAACTGGAGGTGTGATGATGATTGTTGTTAGTGCATATGACACACAAGTTGGGTGTGCGATAAATGAGAAAGATGATGTCTGGAGTGAGTTGGATGAAGTGATGACCAGTGTACCCAAGGGACAGAAAGAGGTGATTGGAGCAGATTTCAATGGACATATTGGTGAAGGGAACAGAGGAGACGAGGTGGTGATGTGTAGGTATGGTGTCAAGGAGAGGAATGAAGAAGGTCAGAGGATAGTGGATTTTGCCAAAAGGATGGACATGGCTGTGGTGAATATGTATGTTAAGAAGAGGGAGGAACATAGGGTGACGTACAAGAGTGGAGGAAGATGCACACAGGTTGATTACATCCTATGTAGAAAAGCTGATCTGAAGGAGACTGGAGATTGCAAAGTGGTGGTAGGGGAAAGTGTAGTTAAGCCTCATAGGATGGTGGTCTGTAGGATGACATTGGAGATCAAGAAGAGGAAGAGAGTGAGGGCAGAGCCAAGGATCAAATGACGGAAGTTGAAAAAGGAAGACTGCAAGGTGAGACGGGCACTGGGTGGCAGATACCAGACAGCTGGGATACTACAGCAGATGTAAGTAAGGGTGACAGCAAGAAGGGTGCTTGGTGTGACACCTGGAAAGACGAAGGAGGAAAAGGAAACCTGGTGGTGGAATGGGGAAATACAGGAGAGTATACAGAGGAAGAGGATGGCAAAGAAGTGGTGGGATAATCAGTGAGATGGAGATAGTAGACAAGAGTACAAGGAGATAAGGTGCAAGGTGAAGAGAGAGGTGGCAAAGGCTAAAGAAAAGGTGTATGATGAGTTGTATGGGAGGTTGGACACTAAGGAGGGAGAAAAGGACCAGTGGGCTACAGAGAAGGACCGAGCTGGGAAAGATGAGCAGCAGGTTAGGGTGATAAAGAATGAAGATGGAAACAAAACTCACAAGTGAGGAGAGTTTGTTGAGCAAATGAATGAAGAGAACGAGAGAGAGAAGAGGTTGGATGATGTGGAGATAGTGAATCAGGAAGTGCAATGGATTAGCAAGGAGGAAGTAAGGACAGCGATGAAGAGGATGAAGAATGGAAAGGCCGTTGGTCCAGATGACATACCTATAGAAGCATGGAGGTGTTTAGGAGAGATGGCAGTGGAGTTTTTAACCAGATTGTGTAATGGAATCTTGGGAAGTGAGAGGATGCCTGAGGAGTGGAGAAGAATTGGACTGGTGCCGGTATTTAAGAATAAGGGGGATGTGCAGGACTGTAGTAACTACAGGAGGATAAAACTGATGATCCACAGCATGAAGTTATGAGAAAGAGTAGTGGAAGCTCAGTTAAGAAGTGAGGTGATTATCAGTGAGGAGCAGGATGATGTCATGCCAAGAAAGAGCACCACAGATGCGATGTTTGCTCTGAGGATGTTGATGGAGAAGGTTAGAGAAGGCCAGGAGGAGTTGCATTGCATCTTTGTGGACCTGGAGAAAGCATATGACAGGGTGACAAGAGAAGTCGGGAGTGGCAGAGAAGTACGTCAGAGTTGTACAGGATATGTACGAGGGAAGTGTGACAGTGGTGAGGTCTGCGGTGGGAGTGACGGAGGTGGGATTACATCAGGGATCAGCTCTGAGCCCTTTCTTATTTGCAGTGGTGATGGACAGGTTGACAGATGAGATTAGACAGGAGTCCCCATGGACGATGATGTTTGCTAATGACATTGTGATCTGTAGTGATAGTAGGGAGCAGGTCGAGGAGACCCTGGAGAGGAATGAAGGTCAGTAGGACCACCAAGACAGAATACATTTGTGTAAATGAGAGGGAGGTCAGTGGAATGGTGAGGATGAGGGGAGTAGAGCTGGCGAAGGTGGATGAGTTTAAATACTTGGGATCAACAGTACAGAGTAATGGGGATTGTGGAAGAGAAGTGAAGAAGAGAGTGCAGGCAGGGTGGAGTGGGTGGAGAAGAGTGTCAGGAATAATTTGTGACAGACGGGTATCAGCAAGAGTGAAAGGGAAGGTCTACAGGACGGTAGTGAGACCAGCTGTGTTATATGGGCAGGAGACAGAGCTGGAGGTGGCAGAGTTAAAGATGGTAGGATTTCCATTGGGTGTGACGAGGATGGACAGGATTAGAAATGAGGACATTAGATGATCAGCTCAAGTTGGACGGTTGGGAGACAAAGTCAGAGAGAAGCGAGATTGCGTTGGTTTGGACATGTGCAGAGGAGAGATGCTGGGTATAATGGGAGAAGGGTGCTAAGGATAGAGCTACCAGGGATGTGGTGAGAGATAACATGCAGGTGATGGGTGTAACAGAGCAAGACGACGAGGAAAGGAAGATATGGAAGAAGATGATCTGCTGTGGCAACCCCTAACGGGAGCAGCCGAAAGAAGAAAAAGATAGATAGATATGAAAGGCACTATATCCATTATAAAAAAAAAAATCCTGTAGAGAAACAGTACAGTGATGATACGTGATCTTCACATTAAGATCATGGAAGACACTTAAAAGACCCGCGAGACTAGAGAGACTGGCCACGGAGCGTCTCGCGGGAACATTAAACATGAGACATTCTGCCAAGAGATTGACCCAGGACCGTCTTGTGATGACGTAGAACATGAGATTCTTGCAAAACACGCCCTACTTACAATTAAATAAGAGCAGGGGCAGCCAGCAACACACACACACACACTCGTGTTTTAGCTTTGAGCACACACAGATCCAGGGTCTCAGCGCATATAAAGCGTATAAAGACAATACGTTATAAATGAAACGTAGATGACAAAGTGAAGAAGAAAGCAGTGCGGAGAAAAGCGACTCAAAAGCGTTGGAGAGACAAAAAGAAAAAGAATAATCTAGGTGCAAATTCAGAAAATAAAGCAAGTAATTATCAGCCCAGAATAAGTGGGATTGAAACAAAGCACATCTAATCAGGCTCAGCATTAAAAGACAGAGTAAAACTTCATAAACACGTTCACAAACGTTGGTGCTATACGCATGCAGAAAGCAGTGGAATTCGAAAGGTTCAAAAAAATAAATAGTTGGCGCGATACAAAAGTGGAGAAAGTTAAAGAGTATGAAAGTAGGAAAATTAGAAAGTATAAAAAAAGAAAGTAAAGATCACAGCACCAACAAACGAAAAATATTACTCGAAAAAGGGAAAATAATCATCACGGATCAGGTGTCATTGGAAAAAAAAAGCAGGACAAAGCGAGGTCAGAAATAAAAGACAAAGTAGAAAACAAAATAAAACGTCATAAATAGGTTACAAAACAAACACATGCAGAGCAGGTTAGAGATAATGAAAACTGGAATTCAAAGACACATGCAGAGCAAGATACAGAATATGAAAGCAGAAAAAAATGACAGTGTCAAAAAAAGAAAGTAAACATCGCATTAGCGCAAAAAAAGACAAATTATTACTCGGAGAAATAACTAAAAGGCGAATAGAGATCGAATATGTGGACACAGGTGATATGTCAGAAGTATGTAAATATTGTAAAGCTTTGAAGTTTAAGTCAGAGAAATTCAAAAACAGAGTTTACCTCGCATGCATTTATTGGTTGCTTTGCAAAAAAAAATTATTAACTGCTGATGATCGCTTTGTCTGTGCTGAAATCCCAAACAGAGAAACCTATCCTGAATTATGGTACAAAGTCATTAAACCCATGTCTCACTGACCTAATTTAAAAGATTCAGCATACTGGGACTTGAAAGATTCCAAATATTGTTGTTACAGAAGTTCTGAAATAAAAGTGAAACTAATGAAATAGCAACAATTCAAAGAAAAAAAAAATCTTAAAAGTGTGTATCCGGAAAACCAAACACGGAGGCTGGCGAGCGAAGTGAGCAGGGGGGCGAAGCCCCCTAGTAATAGTTAGATAGTGAGATACGAAAGGCACTATATAATAAATAGATATGAAAGGCACTATAGGATAGATAGAGAGATATGAAAGGCACTATATAATAAATATGTATGAAAGGCACTATAGGATAGATAGAGATATGAAAGGCACTATATAATAAATAGATATGAAAGGCACTATAGATAGATAGATACGAAAGGCACTATATAATAGATATGAAAGGCACTATATAATAAACAGATATGAAAAGCACTATAGGATAGATAGAGAGATATGAAAGGCACTATATAATAAATAGATATGAAAGGCACTATATGATAGATATGAAAGGCACTATATAATAAATAGATATGAAAGGCACTATATAATAGATAGATATGAAAGGCAGTATGGGATAGATAGATAGATGTGAAAGGCACTATATGATTGATAGATAGTGTGACAGATTAAGGTCTCCGTGACCCCTTGAACCCTCAGACCAGACGTCAGACACCAGATGAAAGTCCAAATATTGAATTTATTATAATAATAAATGTGCACAAAGCACCACCTCTCCACAAATCTCCTAAATCAATAAACAATAACCAATCCTCCACACTCTCAGACGCGTTGCCACCCTTCCACCCAGCTCCGCTCAACGTCTGGGATTTCCCATCGTCCTTTTATATTCCCTGACCCGGAGGTGTTCCTGTCCAACAATCCCACAGGTCCTTATGACTTCCGGGTCAGGGTAAAAGTCCTTGTCCTCAACCCAGAAGCATGTCATTTCTTCTTGTCATGTGATTATGACGCACTTCTGGGTTATAGGGCACGTAAGAGTCCTTGAGCCTCCCTGCAGCGTCCTCTGGTGGGCCCCACGGTGTCCAGCAGGGTTGGGAATAAAAACTCCATTGTCCATAATTCCCTGCTGGTCTTCAGGGCACTTCCATGCTACAGGGAGGGCTCCATCTAGAGGCCTGGGGGTATTGGCCAGGGTAAATGGCCGGCCATCCCTCACAATAGATAGATGTGAAAAGCACTATATGATTGATAGATAGATATGAAAGGCACTATATAATAGATAGATATGAAAAGCTCTATATAATAGATAGATGTGAAAGGCACTATAGGATAGATAGATAGATAGATAGATAGATGTGAAAGGCACTATATGATTGATAGATGTGAAAGGCACTATATAATAGATAGATACGAAAAGTTCTATATAATAGATAGATGTGAAAGGCACTATAGATAGATAGATAGATAGATAGATAGATAGATAGATAGATGTGAAAGGCACTATATGATTGATAGATGTGAAAGGCACTATATAATAGATAGATATGAAAAGTTCTATATAATAGATAGATGTGAAAGGCACTATAGGATAGATAGATAGATAGATAGATAGATAGATAGATGTGAAAGGCACTATATGATTGATAGATGTGAAAGGCACTATATAATAGATAGATACGAAAAGTTCTATATAATAGATAGATGTGAAAGGCACTATAGATAGATAGATAGATAGATAGATAGATAGATAGATAGATAGATAGATAGATAGATAGATGTGAAAGGCACTATATGATTGATAGATGTGAAAGGCACTATATAATAGATAGATATGAAAAGTTCTATATAATAGATAGATGTGAAAGGCACTATAGGATAGATAGATAGATAGATAGATAGATAGATAGATAGATAGATAGATAGATAGATAGATAGATAGATAGATATGAAAGGCACTATATAATAGATATATATGAAAAGTTCTATATAATAGATAGATGTGAAAGGCACTAAAGGATGGATAGATAGATAGATAGATAGATAGATAGATAGATAGATAGATAGATAGATAGATAGATAGATAGATGTGAAAGGCACTATATGATTGATAGATAGATGTGAATGGCACTATATAATAGATAGATAGATAGATAGATAGATAGATAGATAGATAGATAGATAGATAGATAGATAGATAGATACAAAAAGCTCTATATAATAGATAGATGTGAAAGGCACTATAGGATAGATAGATAGATAGATAGATAGATGTGAAAGGCACTATATGATTGATAGATGTGAAAGGCACTATATGATTGATAGATAGATACGAAAGGCTCTATATAATAGATAGATGTGAAAGGCACTATAGGATAGATAGATTTTTAAAGGAGCTCTTTCAATATTTAAATACATAAATAGATAGAATATTACTAACTAGCCAACCTGCGGTGTAGCATACGCCGCCACATAATTATGTATTGATGGGTGAACACTTCCTGAACGACACAGCTGTCCAAATGGGGTGGGTTTGTGGATACCACTGTGAGTGAATGAAAAGATGGACCTCTGGAGAGAGCAACATACAATTGTCCGTGACTGAAAGCGGGATCGTCTGTGACGAAGAAGGCCACGCTGGTGAAAGTTACTTCGTTGGTAGGGATAAGTGTCAGTACTTGTAGATTAAGGTGTAGCGAGTCTTCATTGTTGACACTTAATATAGCTTGCGTACTGAGATGTTCCGGAGTCACAGTTGAGAAACACTTTTTTAATGTCTTTTAAGCACAGGGAAAAAAATAAACATGTGAAACATCCGTAATGTAGTAAGCCACCAAGAAAAGTAACATTGCAACAATGCTATCTACGACCCGATCTCTGTAAACAGAAGTGAAAACAAAATCGAGCCCGGTGTATTCTTTAACTGCCTTGTGGCGCAGTAGTAGTGCTGCTGTTTTGCAGTAAGGAGACTGTGGAAGATTGTGGTTTCTCTTCCCGGTTCCTCCCTGTGTGGATAGCGCTTTGAATACTGAGAACACCGCTATATTAATATAATGAAGTATTAACAGGAAATTGTCTTTGTGTAACAGTAAAAGACAAATTATCCGCGACAAACAAACTGTTTTACACGCTTCATACCAACCCACGGCGTAGTATACGCCGCATAATCACGCCGCTTTTTTAATGTTTTTTAAGTAGAGGGAAAAAAATGAACATTTGCAAAATCCATAGCACTGCTTTCAGTAAGTACAATGCACACGCGTTTAATTTGTCAGCCACTTTTTGCCCCCCGTCTTTTCTGGTTTGGGCTGCTTTTGCAGTGTTACCGCTTGTGCATATTAAATCTTGAAATCCCTCGAGTAACTAATTAACTAACTAACACCCACCCTAAAGGTTGTAGAAATGTCAAAGTTATAATGTGAGGAGAATCTGTGGATTTGTAATTTAATCACAAAGTTTTTTTTTTTGGCTGTGATGTTCCCGCTGCCGGATTTTAATTCTGTGCTTGCATGGGGGTCCTCCAGACCCTGTGACTGTCCGAGCAGATGTTGTCATCTTGAGTGTCAGGGGCTAAATTGGTCCGCTGTGGGACCAAGTGACATCCCATAATGGGCGAGTTCATTACATAAGGATGAGAAGCTAAGATTAAACTCGTATGGGAAATGGATGATGGATGGGTGGGTGAGATGCCAGGGCCCGAGAGCCTATCTGTTGTCTTTACACTTTTGCTTATGTAAGGCTTCATCTTATCAAGCCCACCGTATCACTTTTCCTACAGTGAGTTAAAAATGAAGCACCTGGGAAATCCTGGAGGGTATGGTGACCTGCTTATGAAACATCTGCCATGTATAACAACACCGGTGTACTCCTGTATAAAACAAACAAGCCGGGCTGTCCGCACAGACGCCTCCTGTCGTTTTTCTGATGTATTAGGGGCATCACTGGATGTTCAGTTTTGTCCTTCGTGTGTCTTGGATTGACTGCTCTTTGCCCTAAATTGTGCAAATAAGCAAAGCGAATAACAACAGGACTGCCTGACGCCAGTGTGCGTCTGTGTTTTCAACCTTCAGGTAGTACACAGCGTGCCACAGGGTGAAGCATCAAGGAACGTCATAAAAGGCGACAGATGATCCACAAGGATTCTTTCAATATTTTAGTAGTAAAAGGGCAGTCAAGGAGGAGCCAAAGGGTAACAGGAACAGTAAAGGTGAGCGCAATATACAGACGGTGAATTAGCAAATGCACTGGACTTGCACTTTATTGACGTTTATACGTGTGAAGAAGTCGATAACTTCACAAAAGTAATGGCGACTACTGAAGGGGAACTTAATGACTTGCAAATTGTAGAGAGAGGGGAGCTGCTGAGATTAAATAGGTGAGATCTAACAAATCACCAGGACCAGAGCACATTTAGAAAGAGAGAGAAATAAATGTGAAAGGCACTATATGATAGATAGGTAGATATATAGACGTGAATGGCACTATATAATAGATATAACATTTTTGTCTGCAGGGGAAATTTGCCTTTTTAAAGGAGCTTTTTCAATTATTAAATACATAGATAATAAATATTACTACATTCCAACAGATGGCACATTACAAATTATTACAAATGCCTCAGATGTGCCATCAGTTAGAATGACAAATGCAATGCATTTTATTGCCACAAATGTGTATGATGCACCATGTATTGGAATGAAAGATGCAATGCATTTTATTGCTACAAATGTGTAGGATGCACCATCTGTTGGAATGACAAATGTAATGCATTTTATTGCCACAAATGTGTAGGATGCACCATCTGTTGGAATGACAAATGTAATGCATTTTATTGCCACAAATGTGTATGATGTATCGTCTGTTGGAATGACAAGTGTAATGCATTTTATTGCCACAAATATGTATGATGCACCGTCTGTTGAAATGACAAATGCAATGCATTTTATTGCCACAAATGTGTATGATGCACCACCTGTTGGAATGACAAATGCAATGCATTGTATTGCCACAAATGTGTATGATGTACCATCTGTTGGAATGTCAAATGTAATGCATTTTATTGCCACAAATGTGTATGATACACCATCTGTTGGAATGTCTAATGTAATGCGTTTTATTGCCACAAATGTGTATGATGCACCATCTGTTGGAACGACAAATGCAATGCATTGTATTGCCACAAATGTGTATGATGTACCATCTGTTGGAATGTCAAATGCAATGCATTTTATTGCCACAAATGTGTAGGATGCACCATCTGTTGGAATGACAAATGTAATGCATTTTATTGCCACAAATGTGTATGATGCACCATCTGTTGGAATGACAAATGTAATGCATTTTATTGCCACAAATGTGTATGATGTACCGTCTGTTGGAATGACAAATGCAATGCATTGTATTGCTACAAATGTGTATGATGTACCATCTGTTGGAATGACAAATGCAATGCATTGTATTGCCAAAAATGTGTAGGATGCACCATCTGTTGGAATGACAAATGCAATGCATTTTATTGCCACAAATGTGTATGATGCACCATCTGTTGGAATGACAAATGCATTTTATTGCCACAAATGTGTATGATGTACCATCTGTTGGAATGTCAAATGTAATGCATTTTATTGCCACAAATGTGTATGATACACCATCTGTTGGAATGTCTAATGCAATGCATTTTATTGCCACAAATGTGTAGGATGCACCATCTGTTGGAATGACAAATGGAATGCATTTTATTGCCACAAATGTGTATGATGCACCATCTGTTGGAATGGCAAATGCATTTTATTGCCACAAATGTGTATGATGCACCATCTGTTGGAATGACAAATGCAATGCATTGTATTGCTACAAATGTGTATGATGTACCATCTGTTGGAATGTCAAATGTAATGCATTTTATTGCCACAAATGTGAATGATGCACCATCTGTTGGAATGACAAATGCAATGCATTGTATTGCTACAAATGTGTATGATGCACCATCTGTTGGAATGGCAAATGCATTTTATTGCCACAAATGTGTATGATGCACCATCTGTTGGAATGACAAATGCAATGCATTGTATTGCTACAAATGTGTATGATGTACCATCTGTTGGAATGTCAAATGTAATGCATTTTATTGCCACAAATGTGTATGATGCACCATCTGTTGGAATGACAAATGCAATGCATTGTATTGCCACAAATGTGTATGATGTACCATCTGTTGGAATGTCAAATGCAGTGCATTTTATTGTCACAATGTGTATGATGTGCCATGTGTTGGAATGACAAATGTAATGCATTTTATTCCTTTATGCTTTATAAGATGCATTCTGATAGACGGTGCACCACAAACATTTATGCTGAGGTCCATGTTGATTGTCATTTACTGAGATTTCGAATCATCTCAGATGGGTATCACAGCAAGTGTTTTTATATTTTAACAAACAACAACACCAACACACACACACACTTCCCAGTAAAGCACCAACACAAAGACTCTAAGGAAATAAAACCAGCGGCATCCTCTGGTGCACTGGAAAAACTAACTGTAAAACAGAGATGCTTAAGAAAATAAATTGAAAACAAAAACAAAGAAATGGGGTCATGCTGCGGAGTACCAGCCACTAACACCAGCACAGCTCACTCCTTGGGTGTCCTTTGTAGAAAAATCAGTTGTGCGCATCAACGCACCTCCACCTCGGCCGGCCAAGACTGGACTCGGGAGGTCCTAACAAACGCGGAGAGCAGGTGAGCAATTCACGACAGGATTGAGCCCTCCGGTTAAACAACATTAAAGTCCAATTTACCGGCTGACCGACTGCTGCCCAGTGTTGTGTGGAACTTGGTGGCTCACTGCCAACGTGGGCGAGGGGATGTTTGGGTGAAGTGACGTCGAGTGCCCACAAATGCCGAGTTCTCATTGCACTGTGTAAGTTCTCTGTGTGGGTGGTGTCGGGGGCACCGGGAGCAAGTAGGCAGTGTGGCATAGCAGTTAAGGCTTTGGACTGCAGACCCTGAGGTTGTGGGTTCCGTTTCCACTGTGTGACCCTGAGCAGGTCACTTCACCCGCGTGTGCTGCAAAGGGTCAAAGTTGGGCACTTCTACCTACCTGTGATGCCACCGGAGAGATGGTGACATGCTGCTTGTCCGAATTTCACTGTACTCTCCACACGTGACAATAAGGACCTAATAAATAAGCAGGGAGTGAGCCACACTGACTGGCACCGTGACCCCAATTGCTTCCTGCCTTGCATCCAGTGGGCACCCTGTCACCCTGACTTGGATTAAACAAGCTTGAAAATGGATGGGTGGGTGTGGAAGACTAAAAGGCTGGCATAGCCATCATCTTCCTTAAAAGTCTCCCTGCTGGATTCAGTGAGGTGCCCATTTTTCTAAGCACTCCAGTTGACAGAAATCTAAAAACAGCCAATGCCAAGCCTGCTCAGTTATTTTTTGTGTGTGTTGGCGGACCTCAAATGAAGCCCCCCCATACCCCCCCCCCCCACAATGATCAAACCAACGGAATGCCATTCCTGGAGTTACATGTCTGTTTACTCATCTGCTCGGCGCGCCACACCCACCGTCCTCTCATTTCACTTTCGCCTTCCTGTAAGCGAGGGGCTCGTTTGGGGGGAGGGGTTTGGGTTGGGGGGGCTTCTGTGGATGTTTGCTTGCCTCCTGTTTTTTTTTTTTTTTTTTTTTTTCTTTTAGACGCCCATCTGTTTGCAAATGCGATTGGCTGTCAACACTTCCCAGAAAATGTCAGGCGCTTGCACTATAAGTCATCTGAAGGCCGGTGAATAATAACGAAAGAGCGGCCACATGATGACACGAGGGAGGGGCGATGCCAGTCATCCGGCGTCAAGTGGCACTGCGTCAAATAGTCAGGGCACCCACATATTGACAGCTGGCTGCTCCTTTTTTATTTATGGTGGATTCTTCTTCCAGGAGGACTGATTGACATCATTGATGTTGGGTAGAATGCCCAGGGGGGGCTGGATGGTCTCATGGCCTCGGACCCCCTGCAGATATTTTTTTGTCCCCCTGGCCATCAGACCTTACTTTATCCATCTATTATCCAACCCGCTATATCCTAACTACAGGGTCACGGGAGTCTGCTGGAGCCAAACCCAGCCAACACTGGGCACAAGGCAGGAAACAAACCCCAGGCAGGGTGCCAGCCCACCGCAGGGCACACACACACACACCAAACACACATTAGGGACAATTTAGAATCGCCAATGCACCTAACCTGCATACAGTGCATCCGGAAAGTATTCACAGCGCATCACTTTTTCCACATTTTGTTATGTTACAGTCTTATTCCAAAATGGATTAAATTCAATTTTTGCCTCAGAATTCTACACACAACACCCCATAATGACAACGTGAAAAAAGTTTACTTGAGGTTTTTGCAAATTTATTAAAACTAAAAAAATTAAGAAATCCCATGTCCATAAGTATTCACAGCCTTTGCCATGAAGCTCGAAATTGAGCTCAGGTGCATCCTGTTTCCCCTGATCATCCTTGAGATGTTTCTGCAGCTTCATTGGAGTCCACCTGTGGTAAATTCAGTTGACTGGACCTGATTTGGAAAGGCACACACCTGTCTATAGAAGGTCCCACAGTTGACAGTTCATGTCAGAGCACAAACCAAGCATGAAGTCAAAGGAATTGTCTGTAGACCTCCGAGACCGGATTGTCTCGAGGCACAAATCTGGGGAAGGTTACAGAAACATTTCTGCTGCTTTGAAGGTCCAAATGAGCACAGTGGCCTCCATCATCCGTAAGTGGAAGAAGTTTGAAACCACCACGACTCTTCCTAGAGCTGGCCGGCCATCTAAACTGAGCGATCGGGGGAGAAGGACCTTAGTCAGGGAGGTGACCAAGAACCCGATGGTCACTCTGTCAGAGCTCCAGAGGTCCTCTGTGGAGAGAGGAGAACCTTCCAGAAGGACAACCATCTCTGCAGCAATCCACCAATCAGGCCTGTATGGTAAAGTGGCCAGACGGAAGCCACTCCTTAGTAAAAGGCACATGGCAGCCCGCCTGGAGTTTGCCAAAAGGCACCTGAAGGACTCTCAGACCATGAGAAAGAAAATTCTCTGGTCTGATGAGACAAAGATTGAACTCTTTGGTGTGAATGCCAGGCGTCACGTTTGGAGGAAACCAGGCACCGCTCATCACCAGGCCAATACCATCCCTACAGTGAAGCATGGTGGTGGCAGCATCATGCTGTGGGGACTGGGAGACTAGTCAGGATAAAGGGAAAGATGACTGCAGCAATGTACAGAGACATCCTGGATGAAAACCTGCTCCAGAGCGCTCTTGACCTCAGACTGGGGCGACGGTTCACCTTTCAGCAGGACAACGACCCTAAGCACACAGCCAAGATATCAAAGGAGTGGCTTCAGGACAACTCTGTGAATGTCCTTGAGTGGCCCAGCCAGAGCCCAGACTTGAATCCGATTGAACATCTCTGGAGAGATCTTAAAATGGCTGTGCACCGACGCTTCCCATCCAACCTGATGGATCTTGAGAGGTGCTGCAAAGAGGAATGGGCGACACTGGCCAAGGATAGGTGTGCCAAGCTTGTGGCATCATATTCAACAAGACTTGAGGCTGGAATTGCTGCCAAAGGTGCATCGACAAAGTATTGAGCAAAGGCTGTGAATACTTATGTACATGGGACTTCTCAGTTTTTTTTATTTTTAATAAATTTGCAAAAATCTCAAGTAAACTTTTTTCACGTTGTCATTATGGGGTGTTGTGTGTAGAATTCTGAGGAAAAAAATGAATTGAATCCATTTTGGAATAAGGCTGTAACATAAGAAATGTGGAAAAAGTAATGCGCTGGGAATACTTTCCGGATGCACTGTATCTTTGAACTGTGTGAGGAAACCCACGCAGACACGGGGAGAACATGCAGACTCCATGCCAGGATGACCCGGGAAGCAAACCCGGGTCTCCTAACTGCGAGGCAGCAGCACTACCCATTGCGCCACCGTGCTGCCCTATTATTATTATCCATCCATTTTCCAACCCGCTATATCCTAACTACAGGGTCACAGGGGTCTGCTGGGGCCAATCCCAGCCAACACAGGTGTGCCATCCTCTGCTCTTCCCAGATGTCTCTTTTGCCCTTCTTCTTGCTCTGCCCACCGCGTGACATTCTCAGAAATGAGACGCGTTTCTCATAAATCAGCTTCATTTGTATTTTTCGCCTTTAGTTTCCTTTTGAAGTGTAAAGTTAGCCTTCCGCCGTACGGCTTGCGAAAGACAAAGTGGAACTGGGAAGCCAAGCGAAAGGGTCCGCTCCCAAAACGCTGCTCGGTGTGACCTCTGCGTGTCTCTCCGTGCAGGCCGGCGGGTCGCAAGCTTCCTCTTTCCAGAACCTTCCTTCACGGGTATTTCATAGTCTGACAGAACTTCAGAAAGAAGTGTCCTCCATCTTTGTGTTACGAATCCCATTTAAGTCAATTTGGGACCAACTGTCCAGTTATCTTATATAGCGCCTTTACTGCATGGTGCATACAACACAACAGCACAGCACTCCATACTGGCTGGATGGCTGGCTGGTGCCCACCCCCATTGCCTTCTCCCTTATGGTTTCCCTTTTGTTTTGTCAGGTGCTTATGTCCTGGGCACAGTCCTGGCATAGAAAGAACAGTGATGTGGGTGAGGTGCCATGTTGTACGTAACCTGGCCAGTGACCCTAACCACCTGCCATTCAAGTTGTGTCCATTCTGTCTGAGGGTTGCATTCTGTTCTGTTATTTGTATTTTCTCCCTGTAATCATCCCTTCTGCGTTAGGAGCTAAATGTGCAATTTGGTGCGATTTGACCTTCAGCTTGCCACCCGTCCATCCTAAAGGCTCTTAATGTCTTCATCCGTCCTTCCATTTTTAATTAAGGTCAATATGGAGTTAATTGGGGCGGCGGGGCGGCACAGTGGGTAGCACTGCTGCCTCACAGTTAGGAGATCTGAGGTTTGCTTCCCGGGTCCTCCCTGCGTGGAGTTTGCATGTTCTCCCCGTGTCTGTGTGGGCAAAGACAATGCAGGTTAGGTGCATTGGCGATCCTAAATTGTACTTGGTGTGTGTGTGTGCCCTGCGGTGGGCTGGCACCCTGCCCGGGGTTTGTTCCTGCCTTGTGCCCTGTGCTGGCTGGGATTGGCTCCAGCAGACCCCCTTGACCCTGTGTTAGGATTCAGCGGGTTGGATAATGAATGGATGGATGGATGAAGTTAATTAGTCAATTATTTTATAGCGCCTTTTACAGTAAGGTGTGCATAGAGGACAGTAAGAGTTGGCATTAGTATGGGCATTGGCAGACTTGATGACGCCTCCCCCTCCAACTAGCCATCTCATTTAAGATTTCTGTATTGTTGTGCTGGGTGGTGGTGCCCTGGGTATAAGCCTGGCATAGAAAGAACAGTGATGGGCAAAGACATGTGGCACCATCTTGACCACCTCCTGTTCTTTCCGGCTGGGGGCGCATTCTGTTCATTTCTTCCCTGTAATCATCCCTCCCTTGCTTGTTAATTAACGCATGTCAATTAACAGCATCAATTAACCAATTATTTTATATAGCGCCTTTAACATCAAGCCCCGTCACAAGATATACACAAGACAAGGGCACAGAGTGGCACTCTCACTGCACGCTGGTAGGCTTGATGGCCTCTCCAGCCTTCTCACTTATGATATTCCCACTGTTGTGCCAGGTGGTTATGCCCTCGGTGTAAGCCTGGCATAGGAAGAACAGTGTGGGGCAAAGACTTGTGGCGCCATCTTATAGGCAGCACGGCCATCTGCCCAGACCGCCTCCTGTTCAAGTTGTGTTCTATCTGGCTGGGGCACATTCTGTTCATTTCTTCCCTGTAATCATTCCTCCCTTGGATGTTAATTAACAGATATCAATTAAAAGTATCAATTAATCAATTATTTTATATAGCGCCTTTAATAGTGAGCAAGATCATGAGGTGTACACCAGACAGTAATAATAATAATAATAATACATTTTGCTTATATAGCACCTTTCCAATGCTCAAGGAGTGCGGATACCCCTGGCACTTCCACTGTACACTGGCAGGCTGAATTCTTCTCGCTTATGGTTCCCCTCTTGTTGTGCCAGGAGCTTGTGCCCTGGGTGTGATCTTGGCACAGAAAATATAGTGATGGGCAAATGGGGTGAGGTGCCATGTTGTAGACAGCCTGGGCAAACACTTCCAGTTCAAGTTGTGTTCACTCTGGCTGGAGTGCATTCTGTTCTCTTTGCTATTTGGTTTTCCCCCTGTAATCATCCCTCCCTTGGGTGTTTGGATCAAAATAATATTTGACCCTCAGCTTGCCGTTATTCGGATGTTAGGGTTCTTACTGTGTTTAGCCATCCTTCCATTTTTAATCCTATTTAAACCAATACCGGGTCTCTTAATCACATACCTTCTATAGTGTCTTTTTACAGTAGGCACCATTATGAGGTGTATAGAGGCTAACGGTTTGAGTTGACATTCCTGCCACGCACACTGGGCATCGGTGCCCACTCCACACTGACAGGCCTGATGGCCCTCCAGCCTCCTCCCTTATGGTTCCCTTCTTGTTGTGCCAGGTGCTTGTGCCCTGAGTGTAAACCTGGCATAGAAAGAACAGCAAATGGGGTACAGTGCCATGTGGTCGCTGGCACGGCCGACTGCACTGACTGCCTCACCACTCATTCTCTCTGGGGTGCATTCTGTTCTATGTGTTCTGTTCACTTGATTTTCACCCTGTAATCATCCCTCCTTTGTGTATTTGAAACAAATGTGGGCAGTTCTTTGGGCGTTTGCTACTGTGCTTCTCCGTCCCCTTCCATTATTAACCTCACTGCACCCAACATTTGGTGGATTTGGAAAGTTTTGAGACCCTTTGTCTGTCTGCACGTTTAACTGAGTTGGAGATTTGGATACCTTTGACATTTGTGCCCATCAGTCCACACTTCATAACCCAAAATGTCTTCAGAAAGGTTTGCAAATTTATTAAAAAAAAATACAAAAACTGAAATCTCGCTTTCCTAGACGTGTTCAGAGCATATCGGCGAGAGTGAAAGGAAGGTCTACAGGACGGTAGTGAGACCAGCTATATTATATGGGCTGGAGACGGTGGCACAGGAGACAGAGCTGGAGGTGGCAGAGTTAAAGATGTTAAGATTTGCATTGGGTGTGACGAGGATGGACAGGATTAGAAATGAGGACATTAGAGAGTCAGCTCAAGTGGGACGGTTGGGAGTCAAAGTCAGAGAGGCGAGATTGTGTTGGTTTGGACATGTGCAGAGGAGAGATGCTGAGTATACTGGGAGAAGGGTGCTAAGGATAGAGCTGCCAGGCAAGAGGAGAAGAGGAAGGCCTAAAAAGGAGGTTTATGGATGTGGTGAGAGAGGACATGCAGGTGATGGGGGTAACGATACAAGATGCAGAGGACAGAAAGATATGGAAGAAGATGATCCGTTTTGATGACCCCTAACAGGAGCAGCCGAATGAAGAAGAAAAAGTGGACTCAACACTATCAACTGCCAGATGGTGTTCAGAAGCCATTAACAGAATGTCAGGTTATATAGCGCCTTGATGTGTGGAGTACAAGTCACAGGAGGTTCTGCTCAGTCTTTATAACACACACGTGAGGCCTCATCTGGAATCAGGAAAAAGTGTCACAAAGACCTTTGTAAGGCTCTGGGACTCCACCGTGCCGCACTGAGATTAACCCCTTATGCCCTAATGGCAGGGGTACTCGACTCCAGTCCTAGTGGTCCACAGTGGCTGCACATTTTAATTCCAACCTGTTTTGTATTTAGTCACCTGGCCTGGCAGGTGATGAAACTTGCTACTTAATTCTGATGCCTTCATCCAATCCAAGACAAATCATCACAGGTGGCGCAGTGGTAGTGCTGCTGCTTTGCAGTAAGGAGATTGTGGGTTCGCTCTCCATGGGTCCTCCCTGTGTGGAGAGCACTTTGAGTAGTGGGAAAAGTGTTATATAAATGTAAAGAATTATTATTATTATTTATTATGTCATCATGTTTTGGATTTTTGTTTTTCTGAGGACATCATCTCTATGCTTTGTGGTCCAGAAAAGATTTGTACCCCTTGGTCCTCTCCTTCTCCTCTCATTTTTTTTATAACATTGTATTAACGCGTCATGATACAGGATGGCATGGTGGCACAGTGATCGCCTCACAGGAGGGAGACCAGGGTTTGAGTCCCAGGACCTCCCTGTGTGGGATCTGCATGTTCTACCCATGGAGTGGATTTAGGAGTCGTAGTGGGTTTGACACTATCAACTGCCAGACAGTGTTCAGAGGCCATTAAGGAGTATGTCAGGTTATATAGCGCCTTGATATGTGCAGTACAAGTCACAGGAGGTTCTGCTCAGTCTCTATAACACACTGGTGAGGCCTCATCTGGAGTACTGAGTGCAGTTTTGGTCTCCAGACTTCAGAAAAAGACATAACAGCACTGGAACAGGTCCAGAGAAGAGCGACTGGGCTGATTAGAGGACTACAGGGGATTAGAAACTCGCTGGATTGGCAGATAATCTCAAATCTGTTGAATCATCACAGAAGGACTTAGACAGCAGACAGGCTTGGGCAGAAATGTAAAGAATTACACATAGGAAGTAAAAATGTGAGGTTTGAATACACAATGGGCGGTCAGAAAATCAAAAGCACACCTTATGAGAAGAATTTAGGAGTCGTAGTGGACTCAAAGCTATCGACTTCCACATAGTGTTCAGAAGCCATTAAGAAGGCTAACAGAATGTCAGGTTATATAGCGCCTTGATGTGTGGAGTACAAGTCACAGGAGGTTCTGCTCAGTCTTTATAACACACTGGTGAGGCCTCATCTGGAGTACTGGGTGCAGTTTTGGTCTCCAGGCTACAAAAAGGACATAACAGCACAAGAATAGGTCCAGAGAAGAGCGACTAGGCTGATTAGAGGACTACAGGGGATGACTTATGAGGAAAGATTAAAAGAGCTGAGCCTTTACAGGAGATTAAGACCTGACTGAAGTGTTTAAAATGATGATTTGAATTAGTCCAGTGGATCGAGACGACTGAGAGTTTAAAATGAGTTCATCAAAATGGATTTAGGAGTCGTAGTGGACTCTAAGCTATCGACTTCCAGTCAGTGTTCAGATGCCATTATGAAGGCTAACAGAATGTCAGGTTATATAGCGCCTTGACGTGTGCAGCACAAGTCACAGGAGGTTCTGCTCAGTCTTTATAACACACTGGTGAGGCCTCATCTGGAGTACTGAGTGCAGTTTTGGTCTCCAAATTACAAAAAAAGACATAACAGCACTAGAAAAACTCCCGAGGACATCGACTAAGCTGATCAGTGTGAGCAATTAGAAGACATTGAAGAAGCTGAACCTTTTCAGTTTAAGCAAATGGAAATTAGGAGGTGACATGACTGAAGAGTTAGTCCAGTGGATCCCAGTTGTTCCTTTACAGCACACATTCTTCAAGATAATGGGCACACAGCTTGAAAACTGGCCATCCCATATACCGAAAACTCAACAAGATTAAAGAAGCAGGTCTTTACAGATCGGAGATCACAACTGAACTGAACTAACAGGGTGAGTCTGTGCTCTAAGTATGGTGGATAGGAGGAAGAGGTGGAGTCAGGGCAGCCGGAACAGGAACTGACGTGGCAGGAAGGTGAATTCTGGGTACCGAAAGTGATGTCATCAGGGCTGGCTGTGAGTGTTGCTAGTGGGTGGACTGGTGGTGATGTTTGGCTGAACTGCAGGGGAACAAGAGGAGAGAGGATCAGGTGAGAGCGCCAGCCCCCGGTCTGGCTGACGAATGGCACTATTTGAGCCTGTTATCCGTCCGCCATGCGCACGTGTGTGACACACGCAAACGTCAGAAAGTTTTTCTTTTTACAAGCAGCCATGGACACCTGGAGTAAGTGACCGAGTAGTGTGGCTTCAAGTCTCGATTTGTCTGTTTGGCCAGTTCCTGCTAAACTTACTCCTGAGCAACACATGCGACTCGTTTCTCCATACAGGAGGCCGTCATTACCAGCAAAGGCTTTTCTACTAAGTATTAAATACTGGAAGTCCAAACACAGAATCAAAATTCAATGCGATATCGACGAAAAGTTAACTCAAAAAATTGTTTTTACTGAAGTTTAACAGTAAAAGTGTAAGTTTAAAAAGTATTTGCGCGTTAATTTCAAAACCGTAGAGAACAAAAACGTATTACGTAACGAATACCTCTAACACAACATGAAATATAATTTTCTTTCAATTTATTATGTTTTACTATTTTTTTAATATGGTTAATTACTGGCTGTAATGTAAAAATAGTTAGTTCTGTTACGCATATGTAACATCCATCCATCTATTTTCCAACCTGCTGAATCCAAACACAGGGTCGCGGGGGTCTGCTGGAGCCAATCCCAGCCAACACAGGGCACAAGGCAGGGAACCAATCCTGGGCAGGGCGCCAACCCACCGCAGGACACACACACACACACACATCAAGCACAACTTAGGATCGCCAATGCACCTCACCTGCATGTCTTTGGACTGTGGGAGGAAACCCACGCAGACACGGGGAGAACATGCAAACTCCACGTAGGGAGGACCCGGGAAGCAAACCTCAGGTCCCCCAACTGCGAGGCAGCAGCGCTACCCACTGCGCCACCGTGCCGCCCGCATATGTCACAATTCCCATGAAAATAACAATCTGTTTAAATTGTACATCCGCTTCCCCATACACGAGCGAAAGAACTGCAAAGAGGCTCGTGGGTAGCTAAGGCCCCGTAGTACATATGAAAAATCAGCGGTGTTGGTCAGCCGGTTAGCGTGTTGCACTTTTGATCAAACGATCGAAATTTCAAAACCAACAAATGAATTAAAAAAAATCATTTTGATTAATTGATATATTGAAGTTTTGTCAGATTACTTCAACAGGACAGTTAAGCAGCATTGGTCAAGTGGTCAGCGTGTTGGACGTTCATTCGAGACCAAACTAATTTTATTTTTTTTTAATTTTATTAGTTTTTTTCATCATTTATTTACAGGTGCTGGTCATAAAATTAGAATATCATGACAAAGTTGATTTATTTCAGTAATTCCATTCAAAAAGTGAAACTTGTATATTAGATTCATTCATTACACACAGACTGATGTATTTCAAATGTTTATTTCTTTTAATGTTGATGATTATAACTGACAACTAATGAAAGTCCCAAATTCAGTATCTCGGAAAATTCGAATATTGTGAAAAGGTTCAATATTGAAGACACCTGGTGCCACACTCTAATCAGCTAATTAACTCAAAAGCCTTTAAATGGTCTCTCAGTCGAGTTCTGTAGGCTACACAATCATGGGGAAGACTGCTGACGTGACAGTTGTCCAAAAGACGACCATTGACACCTTGCACAAGGAGGGCAAGACACAAAAGGTCATTGCTAAAGAGGCTGGCTGTGCACAGAGCTCTGTGTCCAAGCACATTAATAGAGAGGCGAAGGGAAGGACAAGATGTGGTAGAAAAAAGTGGACAAGCAATAGGGATAACCGCACCCTGGAGAGGATCGTGAAACAAAAATGTGGGGGAGATTCACAAAGAGTGGACTGCAGCTGGAGTCAGTGCTTCAAGAACCACCAGGCACAGACGTATGCAAGACATGGGCTTCAGCTGTCGCATTCCTTGTGTCAAGCCACTCTTGAACAAGAGACAGCGTCAGAAGCGTCTCGCCTGGGCTAAAGACAAAAAGGACTGGACTGCTGCTTTCTGATGAAAGTAAATTTTGCATTTCCTTTGGAAATCAAGGTCCCAGCGTCTGGAGGAAGAGAGGAGAGGCACAGAATCCACGTTGCGTGAGGTCCAGTGTAAAGTTTCCACAGTCAATGATGGTTTGGGGTGCCATGTCATCTGCTGGTGTTGGTCCATTGTGTTTTCTGAGGTCCAAGGTCAACGCAGCCGTCTACCAGGAAGTTTTAGAGCACTTCATGCTTCCTGCTGCTGACGAACTTTATGGAGATGCAGATTTCATTTTCTAACAGGACCTGGCACCTGCACACAGTGCCAAAGCTACCAGTACCTGGTTTAAGGACCATGGTATCCCTGTTCTTGATTGGCCAGCAAACTCGCCTGACCTTAACCCCATAGAAAATCTATGGGGTATTGTGAAGAGGAAGATGCAATACGCCAGACCCAACAATTCAGAAGAGCTGAAGGCCACTATCAGAGCAACATGGGCTCTCATAACACCTGAGCAGTGCCACAGACTGATCGACTCCATGCCACGCCGCATTGCTGCAGTAATCCAGGCCAAAGGAGCCCCAACTAAATATTGAGTGCTGTACACGCTCATACTTGTCATGTTCATACCTTTCAGTTGGCCAACATTTCTAAAAATCCTTTTTTTGTGCATTGGTCTTAATTGATATTCTAATTTTCCGAGATACTGAATTTGGGACTTTCATTAGTTGTCAGTTATAATCATCAACATTAAAAGAAATAAACATTTGAAATACATCAGTCTGTGTGTAATGAATGAATCTAATATACAAGTTTCACTTTTTGAATGGAATTACTGAAATAAATCAACTTTGTCATGATATTCTCATTTTATGACCAGCACCTGTACATATTTGCTGTAATACTCTTTTGAGTAATTTGGTGATATTGGCTCAGTGGGCTTCTCTAAGACAGACTGAAGGTTCGATTCTCCACTAGACAGACGCACATCTCCAGCACGTCACATGTGTGACGTCTCACCGCGTTTAGGATTCTCGGAGATGAGAAATGAACAGAAATGAATGTCGCGTGTCACCTTAAGATCGACTCCACTCTGTCACTAATGTCATTTCTGTCACATCACCTTCACACCCAAGTCAAAATGTGTCGCAGACTGTGTGGCATTAGGGTGGCTAAGAAATATATAATAAGAAAGATTTTTAAGAGACACGATTTTATTCAAAAATGTGCTAGAAAGTAAAAAAATCTTTACTTTTTCCTGTATTGAGATTTTGTTGGTCGCATGTGACTAAAAATAAAATCGTGGGATATCCATAAAAGTATTTATTTAATTCAATTGCAATGCATAGATTCCTTAAATGATTCCAAAAAAATAGCTCTTACAATTAGAAAGTTGCTCCAGTTATAATCATTATACTGCATACTTTAATCAACTTTTATATGAGGGGTTATTTTCTTTCCATAGTTGGTTAGAAATGTCACTTTAATGAATCTGTGCACACAAGTACACATGTCATCGCACCGAGCCGTAAATGTCACTTCAGCCTGAGCCCTTGATGGTGAACGCTGCCTCGGTGCTGTTAAATACCTAAGGTGAAGATCCCCCCCCCCCGGGTCACCACCAGAGGCGCCGCCTGCCCTCCAGCAGACCTCGTGTGGCCTTCTCCTGGTCTGTTTGTACCTCCTGCTCACAGGAGGGTCTTCTTCTTGCTAAATTGTACCCAAGTACCAGAGGCCGGCTGTAACTGTGCCCCTCTTTCTATTTTACATTCTCCTAAAGTACAAGAACTGGCTGTTCTCCCAGCTGCACAATTCCAGCTTCACGTGCCAGCTATCCGAGTTGTCAGTGGTGCCACGTTGTGTGCTGTGATTTCCAGTGCCGTACAAAGTGTCCCAAGAGCTACTTGGCCAAATCTGCATCACCCCCCACAAACCCCACCTCGGTCTGAAGATTCCCCCCAGATTACAATAAGTCTGTGACAGTGAACTCCTCCCTTAAAATAATAAATTTGTTAAAGTCCACCAATACCATCTTGACATCCTGGTACAGTGCCCACAATAGTATGGGTATCTGTTTAAAGCAACTGCTGACATTTCTATATATCTTTATATACATCTATATATATCTTATGTTTTATTTAACTGCTTTACCTTAACCTTTCTTATTTCTATTTGTCTGTTTTATTTCATTATGTCTGTTACCTGTCATTAGATGCAACTGAGAAGACAAATTTCATGTTTTGTTGTGTAAACATGACTAAATAAAGAAACCTAAACCTAAACCTATATCTAACTCGGGGTGCCCACTCTCTTCCAGTTGCCTAGTGTGAAATGCCACTCTGCTTTTAATATAATAACAAAAATTGTTCAAAATGAAGATTTTGTTTATGAGAGGATCTACAGTAAAAATAAATACCAACTGGTGAATGCCATGACCCTTGCCTTACCTAGTTTCAATCTTTAATGGTGTCAAGCTTGGGAGAAATATAATAACCCTCTTAAAATGTATTGCAATAGCATAAAAAGATTATTAATAATCCATCCATTTTCCGACCCGCTGAATCCGAACACAGGGTCACGGGGGTCTGCTGGAGCCAATCCCAGCCAACACAGGGCACAAGGCAGGAACCAATCCCGGGCAGGGTGCCAACCCACGGCAGGACACACACAAACACACCAAGCACAATTTAGAATCGCCAATCCACCTGACCTGCATGTCTTTGGATTGTGGAAGGAAACCCACGCAGACACGGGGAGAACATGCAAACTCCACGCAGGGAGGACCCGGGAAGCAAACCTCAGGGCTCCTAACTGCGAGGCAGCAGCACTACCACTGCTTATTAATAATAATAATAATAATTCTTTATATATATATATATATATATATATATATATATATATATATATATATATATATATATATATATATATATACAGTGGTGTGAAAAACTATTTGCCCCCTTCCTGATTTCTTTTTCTTTTGCATGTTTGTCACACAAAATGTTTCTGATCATCAAACACATTTAACCATTAGTCAAATATAACACAAGTAAACACAAAATGCAGTTTGTAAATGGTGGTGTTTATTATTTAGGGAGAAAAAAAAATCCAAACCTACATGGCCCTGTGTGAAAAAGTAATTGCCCCCTGAACCTAATAACTGGTTGGGCCACCCTTAGCAGCAATAACTGCAATCAAGCGTTTGCGATAACTTGCAATGAGTCTTTTACAGCTCTCTGGAGGAATTTTGGCCCACTCATCTTTGCAAAATTGTTGTAATTCAGCTTTATTTGAGGGTTTTCTAGCATGAACCGCCTTTTTAAGGTCATGCCATAGCATCTCAATTGGATTCAGGTCAGGACTTTGACTAGGCCACTCCAAAGTCTTCATTTTGTTTTTCTTCAGCCATTCAGAGGTGGATTTGCTGGTGTGTTTTGGGTCATTGTCCTGTTGCAGCACCCAAGATCGCTTCAGCTTGAGTTGACGAACAGATGGCCGGACATTCTCCTTCAGGATTTTTTGGTAGACAGTAGAATTCATGGTTCCATCTATCACAGCAAGCCTTCCAGGTCCTGAAGCAGCAAAACAACCCCAGACCATCACACTACCACCACCATATTTTACTGTTGGTATGATGTTCTTTTTCTGAAATGCTGTGTTCCTTTTACGCCAGATGTAACGGGACATTTGCCTTCCAAAAAGTTCAACTTTTGACTCATCAGTCCACAAGGTATTTTCCCAAAAGTCTTGGCAATCATTGAGATGTTTCTTAGCAAAATTGAGACGAGCCCTAATGTTCTTTTTGCTTAACAGTGGTTTGCGTCTTGGACATCTGCCATGCAGGCCGTTTTTGCCCAGTCTCTTTCTTATGGTGGAGTCGTGAACACTGACCTTAATTGAGGCAAGTGAGGCCTGCAGTTCTTTAGACGTTGTCCTGAGGTCTTTTGTGACCTCTCGGATGAGTCGTCTCTGCGCTCTTGGGGTAATTTTGGTTGGCCGGCCACTCCTGGGAAGGTTCACCACTGTTCCATGTTTTTGCCATTTGTGGATAATGGCTCTCACTGTGGTTTGCTGGAGTCCCAAAGCTTTAGAAATGGCTTTATAACCTTTACCAGACTGATAGATCTCAATTACTTCTGTTCTCATTTGTTCCTGAATTTCTTTGGATCTTGGCATGATGTCTAACTTTTGAGGTGCTTTTGGTCTACTTCTCTGTGTCAGGCAGCTCCTATTTAAGTGACTTCTTGATTGAAACAGGTGTGGCAGTAATCAGGCCTGGGGGTGGCTACAGAAATTGAACTCAGGTGTGATACACCACAGTTAGGTTATTTTTTAACAAGGGGGCAATTACTTTTTCACACAGGGCCATGTAGGTTTGGATTTTTTTTCTCCCTAAATAATAAAAACCATCATTTAAAAACTGCATTTTGTGTTTACTTGTGTTATATTTGACTAATGGTTACATGTGTTTGATGATCAGAAACATTTTGTGTGACAAACATGCAAAAGAATAAGAAATCAGGAAGGGGGGCAAATAGTTTTTCACACCACTGTATATATATATATAATATATATATACGGGGTTTTTCTCACTCCTCAAAACACTTTACATAGTGAGTGAAGAGCCAACTTCAACCACCATTACTGTTTAAAACATCCACCTGGATGCGCCAGTACACTCACCATATATTAGCTGTCAGGTGGTGAAGGGGTGAGAGAGAGTTAGCCAATTAGAGCCAGGGGATGATTAAGGGGCCACAATGACCACCAGTGATGGCGAATCTTTTAGAGACCGAGTGTCCAAACTGCAACCCAAAACCCACTTATTTATCGTAAAAGTGCCAACATGGCAATTTAACCTGAATACTGAGGTTTTAGTTTAGAAAAACACAATGACAGAGCTTTCAATGATATAAAAAAGCTTTTATTGAAAGGTAAAAGTTTGCATTTGGCATGCTTTTGAACAATTAATGTGCTTTTTACTGTTGCATGCATGCTGATAATTTGTCTAACCTTGGCTCATACTTTGTAAGTCAGAGAGTAACACATGCAGCACTCCAGTCTGGTGGCTCTGAGGCTAGAGATCTGCACTGGCAATTGGAAGGTTGTCGGTTCGAATCCCATAAATGCCAATAGGGACACTGCTCTGTTGGGCCCTTGAGCAGGGCCCTTAACCTGCAATTGCTGAGCGCTTTGAGTAGTGAGAAAAGCGCTATATAAATGCAAAGAATTATTATTATTAGGTCATCTATTAGTCCGTTTCTGGTGTCAGATTTGATTTAATTCACAAGCATAAGATGATCCAACAAAGTAAGGAAAGCAATCCCAAGAGCTTTCATTGATATCAAATTACAGTCATATGAAAAAGTCTGGGAGCCCCTCTTAATTCTTTGGATTTTTGTTTATCATTGGCTGAGCTTTCAAAGTAGCAACTTCCTTTTAATATCTGACATGCCTTATGGTAACAGTAGGATTTCAGCAGTGACATTAAGTTTATGGGATTAACAGAAAATCTGCAACATAACAAAATTAGACAGGTGCATAAATGTGGACACCCCAACAGAGATATGACATCAATACTTAGTTGAGCCTCCTTTTGTAAATCTAACAGCCTCTACACGCTGTCCTCCTATAGCCTGTGATGAGTGTCTGATTCTGGATGGAGGTATTGTTGACCATTCTTCATACAAAATCTCTCCAGTTCAGTTCAATTTGATGGACAGCCTGCTTCAAATCATCCCATAGATTTTCGCTGATATTCAAGTCAGGGGACTGTGACGGCCATTCCAGAACATTGTACTTCTCCCTCCATGAATACCTTTATAGATTTCCAACTGTGTTTTGGGTCATTGTCTTGTTGGAATATCCAACCCCTGCGTAACTTTAACTTTGTGACTGATGCTTGAACATTATCCTGAAGAATTTGTTGATATTGGGTTGAATTCATGCGACCCTCGACTTTAACAAGGGCCCCAGTCTCTGAACTAGCCACACAGCATGATGGAACCTCCACCAAATTTGACAGTAGGTAGCAGGTGTGTTTCTTGGAATGCGGTGTTCTTCTTCTGCCATGCAAAGCGCTTTTTGTTCTGACCAAATAACTCCATTTGTGTCTCATCAGTCCAAAGCAATTTTTTCCAAAATGAATCTGGCTTGTCTAAATGAGCATTGGCATACAACAAGCGACTCTGTTTGTGGCGTGAGTGCAGAAAGGGCTTCTTTCTCATCACCCTGCCATACAGATTCGCTGAATTGTAGAACGATGTCCAGATACACCATCTGCAGCCAGATGTTCTTGCAGGTCTTTGGAGGTGATCTGTGGGTTGTCTGTCACCATTCTCACAATCCTGCTCATATGCCGCTCCTGTATTTTTCTTGGCCTGCCAGACCTGCTGGGTTTAACAGCAACTGTGCCTGTGGCCTTCCATTTCCTGATTCCATTCCTTACAGTTGAAACTGACAGACATCAACATTTAACATCAATAGCGGCACTTGGAGATGACTTTCAGAGTGGAATCCACAATGCTGGGCCTGAAAGGCGCCGTAAAAGAAGACAAGCAATGAAGTGAATCACACAGCCGGTCTCCTTTTAAAGTGGCTGAATCTCACAACAATGGTTTTCTTTTTGTTCCCCTTCTTAAAGACACTATTTTGCAATATCTGTAATCTCAAGATGTGGATCAATACTCAACAACATTTTTGGCTTGAAAAATGAATATATTTGGTTTTAAGGCTTTTCTTCTTATCAGGACCCTGGTATTCATTAGCTCCATTACAAAGCATAAGAATGGGCTAGTTATATTTTTTTTAAATGTTGTGGCGGACGGCTGGCTGCTCAACCCGGCCAGGACACCCAAAGAAGAGAAGGATGGAGGAAGGCAGCTACTGTGGGACTCTGCCTCCCCCAAGACACCAGATGGCGAGTTCCCTGCAGCATAGCGGTGCCCCAGATTTCCGCAGTGCATTATGAAATCTGTAGTTTGGCATCACAGCCCTGCTGGGTACCGTGTGTGCCACCAGGAGATGCAGCAGGAAGATCTGGAGATTTGTATTTCCCATATATAGCTCGGAAGTTCTCCCAAGTCATGGGGTCAGAAGCCCCAAAGTACTTCTGGGCTGAAGAAAAACCTCAAGTCCTCCATCTGACCTGGAAGTGCTGGCAAGTCACGGGGACGGAGGAACGGAAGCACTTCCGGGTCAAGGACTATATAAGGAACTACTGAAGACTTGGCAAGCGAGCCAGAGTTGGGTGGAGTGTGACAGAGCTTGCTGGGAGGTGTGGAGGAGAATATTGCATTGAGTTATTGTTGGTTTATTTGTTTATGGTGGCTGCAGTGCTTAAAGGGCACTTTGAAGAAGAAAAATAAGTAAAAGATCTTCTTTGTGCTTTTACCCTGTGTCTGCGTATCTGTCTGTTGGGTTGAAAGAGGCAACAGCGACCTCTAGTGTCTAATAATGTATAAAATATGCTTCACTTTAGAAATCCAGCCACAGGGGATGCACAAACCAGTGTGTTTCTTTGTGCCAGTCCCAAACCCAGATAAATGGGGAGGGTTATGTCAGGAAGGGCATCCGGTGTAAAATTTTGCTAAATCAATATGCGGACAACAATACAAATTTCCATACCGGATCGGTCGAGCCCCGGGTTAACAACGACCGCCACCAGTACTGTTAGCCAACAGGGTGCTGGGGGAAATTGGGCTACTGTTGGCCGAAGAAGAAGGAGAAGAAGAAGAGGGGGGAGATGTGTCCAGAGGCAGGAGGAGAGGAGGAAGGTAAAGAGAGTAGAACTGAGGGTAGAAACTTTGAATGTTGGCAGTATGACTGGTAAGGGGAGAGAGTTAGCAGATATGATGGAGAGAAGGAAGGTTGATATACTGTGTGTGAAGAGACTAAATGGAAGGGGAGTAAGGCCTGGTGGATCAGAGGGGGATTCAAATTGTTCTATCATGGTGTGGATGGGAGGAGAAATGGGGTAGGAGTTATTCTGAAGGAAAAGTACGTCAAGAGTGTTGTGGAGGTGAAAAGAGTGCCAGACAGAGTAATGATTATGAAGCTGGAAACTGGAGGTGTGATGATGAATGTTGTTAGTGCATATGCCCCGCAAGTTGGGTGTGTGATGGATGAGAAAGATGATGATGTCAGGAGTGAGTTGGATGAAGTGATGAACAGTGTACCCAAGGGGCAGAAAGTGGTGATTGGAGCAGATTTCAATGGACATGTTGGTGAAGGGAACATAGGAGATGAAGATGTGATGGGTAGGTATGGTGTCAAGGAGAGGAATGAAGAAGGTCAGATGATAGTGGATTTTGCCAAAAGGATGGACATGGCTGTGGTGAATACGTATTTCATGAAGAGGGAGGAACACAGGGTGATGTACAAGAGTGGAGGAAGATGCACACAGGTAGATTACATCCTATGCAGATGAGTCAATCTGAATGAGATTGAAGACTGCAAAGTGGTGGCAGGGGAAAGTGTAGTTAAGCAGCATAAGATGGTGGTCTGTAGGATGACGTTGGAGATCAAGAAGAAGAAGAGAGTGAGGGCAGAGCCAAGGATCAAATGGTGGAATTTGAAAAAGGAAGACTGCAAGGTTGAGTTTAGGGAGGAGGTGAGACGGGCACTGGGTGGTAGTGAAGAATTACCAGACAGATGGGAAACTACAGCAGATGTAAGTAAGGGTGACAGCAAAAAGGGTGCTTGGCGTGACATCTGGACAGAGGAAGGAGGAAAAGGAAACCTGGTGGTGGAATGAGGAAATACAAGAGAGTATACAGAGGAAGAGGATGGCGAAGAAGAAGTGGTATAGTCAGAGAGATGGAGAAAGTAGACAAGAGTACAAGGAGATAAGGCGCAAGGTGAAGAGAGAGGTGGCAAAGGCTAAAGAAAAGGTGTATGATGAGTTGTATGAGAGGTTCGACACTAAGGAGGAAGAAAAGGACCTGTGGGCTACAGAGAAGGACCGAGCTGGGAAAGATGAGCAGCAGGTTAGGGTGATAAAGGATGAAGATGGAAACAAAACTCACAAGTGAGGAGAGTGTGATGAGCAGATGAATGAAGAGAACGAGAGAGAGAAGAGGTTGGATGATGTGGAGATAGTGAATCAGGAAGTGCAACAGATTAGCAAGGAGGAAGTAAGGACAGCGATGAAGAGGATGAAGAATGGAAAGGCCGTTGGTCCAGATGACATACCTATGGAAGCATGAAGGTGTTTAGGAGAGATGGCAGTGGAGTTTTTAACCAGATTGTTTAATGGAATCTTGGAAAGTGAGAGGATGCCTGAAGATTGGAGAAGAAGTGTACTGGTGTCAATATTTAAGAACAGATAGATAGACTAGCCATGTGCGCCCAACTACGTTGCGCGTGTTAAAGTTGTCTGTGAAGGGCTCCCTGTTTAAACGCGGCTGCCAGTCGTGAACTGGGCCCTTCATCGCACAGCATTATGATTTTTTTATAAGGGAAACAAAATTACAAAAGAAAACCCTTGGACATTGATTCGATAGGAATGGCCTACTCGGAATCACTGTCCAAATAGTAATTATGGTGGAGGAGCATTTCTGATTCTCTCCGTTCACAGTCCGTCTCGTTTTCACGACGCTGTCATTTCCTCTCACGATCTCTTCTCAACCTTTCTCCAGTCTCGCAGGTTGCTTTGTGGCAGTCCAAAGAGTAAGGCAATATACACGGAGCAATGGTTATAAAAGGGGGACACATGGGTATCCAGGCTCTTTAAAGCATAAATAGGGATCACTTCACTGACATGTGAGCAATCCACGGTACAACTGTGAGACGCGCAGCACTCGCCGGCTACAACGTCACAATAACAATTTCCGTAACGTGCTGTTACGTTGTCATTCATTTTACCCACTGTCTTTCTTTCATTCATATGTTACGTAGGCACGTACCTTTTATCTTCGGCAATCTCATTCTCTAACCAGGCCTCAGGAGCTAACCAGCGTAACACTGTCCACCACCCCTTTCGTTATTCCGGGACATTGTTGACATCCGTGAGTAACAACAACGTACTAAACTGGAAGGTGGTCTACGCATGCGTGGAATTCGCGGACAAACAAAGATCAAGATCCAAATGAAAATTATATATAAAGATTAGTTAATTTAAAGCACAACAATTTGTTTAGTTTGAATGTCTGTGTTTAGAGGTGTGACTGGAGTACTACAGTCTTCAGTAGTATAAGCCTGGAGGAGATTCTTAATGCAATGCCTATGTTTTAGCTGTCTCTCTACTGCCATCTAGTGCTTCTTCTTCTAATTAATTTGCGGACAAACAAAGATCAAGATCCAAATGAAGATTATATATAGAGACAGATAGATACTTTATTAATCCCAAGGGGAAATTCACATACTCCAGCAGCAGCATACTGATAAAAAACAATATTAAATTAAAGAGTGATAACAATGCAGGTATAACAGACAGACAATAACTTTGTATAATGTTAACGTTTACAAATAGGAGACGTTCTGTTGTGGAAGAAGAGTCCACTATCACTCAATAAATGGCCTATGGGATTTGTCACCTTGGTATTCCCTAGCAGTGATGGTACTGAACTTAACATAGAAGTTAAGACTGTCTCTCACGGCATCTCCAGAAACTCTATCAGGCTTATCACAAAAATCTTTCTACTAGAAAATGGATAAGTTAGCAACACAATGTACTGTTTAGTGATATAATGTTATTATATCAGACAGGGAGTGTTCTGCCCCAACATCTTGTTAGCTGTTATTTGCTGAGCTGTGCTCCTTCTTCATCTTGTTATTTATTAACACACCTGTCGGTCACGTCCCACACTCACAGTGGTGTCATAAATGTTGTCACACACGTGCGACTAGAAAAACGTTTTATGGACCAAGCAAAGGTAATTCCACGCTAGGCTAGGGGGTGGCGGGGTGCACTAAACCTTCCCTTGTTATCTCTACAGACGAGCCGCGGGAAAACCTGTCTGATTTTAAACAGATGACGTCACTTCTGGTTCCGGTGCCTAGAAGATGATCACTTCCGGCACCTACTCTGACTAATGAAGAACATCACTTCCTGTCCTATCCCTTAAATACCACCATCTTGACAAACCATCGTCAGTTCTGTTTTGGACTCGGTGTAGAGAACATCTCTGTATTCAACAAGACTCTTTTGCAGCCAGGAATAATATACGGGTGGCTGCCCCAAACCTTTTTAAGTGTGTTGAGTCTATTCCTTTTACAATGTCTATGAAACTCCCATAAAGCACGTAGGTCGCCTAATAATCATTTGAATACAATACACCCCATGTGTCTCACGTAGGCACCCCTTTATCTCGTTTCAGTCACATCCGAAGCGTATCTTTTGGGTATGTAAACCCCTGGGTCTGCTTAGTTGTAGTACGGAGCAAATTGAACCTCAGTCTACGCGCTTCTCTTTGTCTTGATCCAGCCGTGGAAGTCACTCGCCTTTGTGAGTGTCTTTTAAAGCTTCATTGTTTAATGTGTACTCTCTGCTATGTATTGCTTTGTAAATTATTCTTTATTGTCTTTGGTTGTACACCTGTATATACAGTACTGTGCAAAAGTTTTAGGCAGGTGTGAAAAAATGCTGTAAACAAAGAATGCTTTCAAAACTGGAAGTGTTAATCATTTATTTTCATCAATCAACAAAATGCAGTGAATGAACAAAAGAGAAATCTAAATCAAATCAATATTTGGTGTGACCACCCTTTGCCTTCAAAACAGCATCAGTTCTTCTAGGTACACTTGCACACAGTTTTTGAAGGAACTCGGCTGGTAGGTTGTTCCAAACATCTTGGAGAACTAACCCCAGATCTTTTGTGGATGTAGGCTTCCTCACATCCTTCTGTCTCCTCATGTAATCCCAGACACACTCGATGATGTTGAGATCAGGGCTCTGTGGGGAAAATACCATCACTTCCAGGACTTTTTGTTCTTCTTTACGCTGAAGATAGTTCTTAATGACTTTGGCTGTATGTTTGAGGTCGTTGTCCTGCAGCAGAATAAATTTGGGGCCAATCATACGCCTCCCTGATGGTATTGCATGATGGATAAGTATCTGCCTGTATTTCTCAGCATTGAGAACACCATTAATCCTGACCAAATCTCCAACTCCAATTGCAGAAATGCAGCCCCAAATGTTCAAAGAACCTCCACCATGCTTCACTGTTGCCCTGCAGACACTCATTATTGTACCGCTCTCCAGCCCTTCGACGAACAAACTGCCTTTTGCTACAGCCAAATATTTCAAATTTTGACTCATCAGTCCAGAGCACCTGCTGCCATTTTTCTGCACCCCAGTTCCTATGTTATCGTGCATACTTGAGTCGCTTGGCCTTGTTTCCACGTCGAAGGTATGGCTTTTTGGCTGCAACTCTTCCATGAAGACCACTTCTGGCCAAACTTCTCCGGACAGTAGATGGGTGTACCTGGGTCCCACTGGTTTCTGCCAGTTCTGAGCTGATGGCACTGCTGGACATCTTCCGATTTCGAAGGGTAATAAGCTTGATGTGTCTTTCATCTGCTGCACTAAGTTTCCTTGGCCGACCACTGCGTCTACAATCCTCAATGTTGCCCGTTTCTTTGTGCTTCTTCAAAAGAGCTTGAACAGCACATCTTGAAACCCCAGTCTGCTTTGAAATCTTTGTCTGGGGGAGACCTTGCTGATGCAGTAGAACTACCTTGTGTCTTGTTGCTGTGCTCAGTCTTGCCATGACATGACACTGTCTTCCACAACCTCACCTCGGTAGTAGAGTTTGGCTGTTCCTCACCCAGTTTGAAGCTGTTTCTGTTTCAGTTAATGACTGTGTTTCAACCTACGTGTGACATTGATGATCATTAGCACCTGTTTGGTACAATTGGTTGATCAGACACCTGACTAGAATCCTACAAAATCCCTGACTTTGTGCAAGTGGACCTACAAGAATTGATGCTGGTTTGAAGGCAAAAGGTAGGAACACCAAATATTGATTTGATTTAGATTTCTCTTTTGTTTGCTCACTTTGCATTTTATAAATTGATAACAATAAACAATCATTATTTATATTTCTGAAAGCATTCTTTGTTTACAGCATTTCTTCACACCTGCCTAAAACTTTTGCACAGTACTGTACCTGTATGTTTCTTTTGTATATAGTTCAGTTTACAATGAGGTACGTCCAGTAAAAGCCTTCAAGAAAGCTCACCCTTGTCAGCCTGGAGGGACGTTGTTTCGTTTCATTGTATGCTGCACTACTGTATGTGGATGAAATGACAATAAACACTCTTGAATCTTGAAAACGAACACAGTTTTTCACATGAAGCCTCACTAACATATTTTGTATCTCTCCATCCATCCTTTTTCTAAACCTACCCTAGAGGATGGTTGGGCGTCCCACCTATGATGGAGGTGGAGAACACAGCCGGGAATGCCATAATGAAAGGATGGACTAAATGGCAGCAATACCCGGTCAGGATGCCTTATGATCCCCTTCCTGGGTGGGATGCCCGAAGAGTACAATTACTGGCAGTTTATCCCCCACTATAACAGGTGGCAGTGTCTCTCATATAGAGCCTCAGTTTGGAGCGGCCCTGTGGGGATCACTGGCAGAAGATAGGGGGCGCTACCAGTGGCGAGGATCTCCGTGGCTTTCTCATAACTCAGAAGTGTTTCCCACTGTCTATGTCACGTCACTGGAAGCCCTCCTGGGTCCTCAATAAAAAGGGATGCCATGCTTTGTCCTGACGAGTCGGAGCTGGGAGGAAGGAAGGCAACACTCAAGTGGAGGAGTAGCAGTACGCTGGAGAGAGGAGAGGTGCTTGAAGGAGAGATAACGTGTGCTTTTTGTGAGGTATTTGTGAAATAAACACCCATTTATTTGAACCCGGGACTGTCTTGGTGTGTTTGTGTTGGGGTTTGGGACCCTCGGGGCGCCCACGAGCTTTCACAGTGCTTATCTTGAGCATATCGAACCCATCTTTTAAGTAAGTAAAGATGAAGGGATGACATGACTAAAGCACTTAAATTTATAAAAGGAATAAGGACAGTGAATCCCAGCTGTTACTTTAGCATAAAGTCTTCATCAAGAACACAAAACTTGTTAGCGGCAGGAGTGTTAAAAAGTTTAAGGAAGGAAGGAGTCCCTAATTAAAAGCAGTAGATGGTTGGAAAGAAAAACCTGACACCATTTTGACCCACAGGACAGAACTAGGGAGCCACCAGCTTAGGTGAATGATGGGCTCAGAACTGATAACAGGGCCTCTGGACCTCGGTGGTGGTGACCCACATGATCTACAGTACTTTTATCAAACAACATTTAATTACTTACTGTACAGTGCCATGCCTTTTATATTAAATATGCAAGTCAATTCTACGGCTCACAGATTTGCTGTCCAAATCAAAGCTCTTTTAAAGCCTTCAGACGAGACTCCATTTTCTGGTGCTGTCACTTCTAACTTCATTTTGGCTCCCAACATCATGGAGCCATTCGTTAATAGCTCAGGAACTGCCGTCGCACCTCCAAAACCATTGTGACTGAAACTGAACGTCGGTCTTCTTCTTCTTCCACATATTGGCAGACTGGGCTCATCAATAATAATCCATTGCTGCCATCTGCTGGGTGGAGGTTCTAACTTTATTTATCGTTTATACAGTGGGTATTGACATCTTGCCTGAAGAAGGGGCCTGAGTTGCCTCAAAAGCTTGCATATTGTAATCTTTTTAGTTAGCCAATAAAAGGGGTCATTTTGCTTGGCTTTTCTCTACATTCATAATGGCTAACACGGTACAACACCCTAGTACTACAGTGGGTATAGAAAAGAATCCCCACTTTGAAATATTCCCATTTGTTTTTGCTTTACAGCCTTAAATGAAAACACACAAACTAATATTTTTTCCAGCTTTACTTACTCAATGCAATCTCTAACATCCAAGTGGAAGACATCCCAGCTACAGTTCAGAAGAATGTTAAAAAAGAAAAAACAAGAAATCCTGAGATTAATAAAGGACCCCCCCCAACTCAATCAGGTGTCAGTGCCCACCATTTCCATTGTGGTTAGTGGTTTCCTTCCACCTGTGATCAGTTGTAATGAGTGTGATTAGTGAAGCTGTTCCTGGTCCATTCATTCCCTTGCTTGGTAGTGCAACTGACCGCAAACAACTGACTATGGGTGGCAAGTCACTTATAAAAGATCTCAGGGATGGAGTTGTGAACAGACATAAGGCAGGAGATGGAGACAAAAACATCTCAAAGGCTTCATCAATCCCAAGGAGCTCAGTAAAGTCCATCATAAAGACGTGTCTGGTACTACTAGGATCCTCCAAAGTAGATGGAAGAGTAAGGAGGAAACTGGTAAGAGAGGCTACCAGGAGGACAAAATGGCCACTTTGAAAGAGTTACAGGATTTGATGGCACAGAGTGGTCATTGTGTGCAGGTGACAATAATTTGACAAGAGCTCCACAAGTGTGGCTTGTTCGGGAGGGTCGCACTTCTCAAGAAAGGCCACCTTAAGGCTTGTTTGAGCTTTGCCAGAATGCACCTTGAAGATTCTGTTGCCAAGTGGAAAAAGGTCTTATGGTCAGATGAGACCAAAATCAAACTATCTGGCCTCAATACCAAACGGTACACCAATGCAGCTCACCATCCACAACACACCATACCTACAGTCAAACATGGAGGTGGCAGCATCCTGTTGTGGGGGGCCTGGGGCTCTCGTTAGGGTAGAAGGAAAAATGGATGGGGCAAAATACCATCAAATTCTGGAGGAAAACCTGCTACCCTCTGCCAGAAAGATGAAGATGGGCAGAATGTTCACCTGTTAACACGACAACGACCCGAAGCACACAGCAAAATTGAGCACACAGTGGCTGAAGGAGAGAAACGTGAATGTCCTGGTGTGGCCAGTCAGAGCCCAGACCTAAATCACAGTGAAAATCTGTGGAGAGATCTGAAGATAGCAGACCACCAACACTCACCATCCAATGTGACCGAACTGTAAAGAAGAGTGGGGGGCAAATATTACTAATCTAGATGTGCAAAGCTGATAGAGAAGAATCCGACCAGACTCAAGGCTGTCATTAAAGCAAAAGGGGGGACAACAAAATGACATTGACATGGGGGGGGGGTGATCCTTTATTCATCTCAGTACAGATTATTCATTTTCTCAACTGTAGCTGTGATATCTTTCACTTGGATGTCATCAGTTGCATTGAGTAAGTAAAGCTGGGAAGAAATATTAGTTTGTGTGTTTTCATTTAAGGCTGTAAAGCAAATAAAATGGGAATATTTCGAAGGGGGGGGGATTATTTTCTACGTACGTATATTTTTTTTTGTACTGCTAGAATTTATAACACATTTCAGTATCTTTAAAATATTTAGTGAAGACTTTTTAAAAAGACTACTGTTCTCGATTATAGTAACTACAAGGGGGCTCCGCCCCCTGCTCGCTTAGCTTGCCTACCCCCGGCGTTGGGTATCCTGAAATACATTAGTCGACCCAAGCAGCACATTATTCCTAACTTCACTCCGCAGTAGTGCCACTCACAATATGGCGCTGACGCCTGCGCCTTCCGTACTTTATGGACCCGTGGGGCCTCCATAGCCTCTTCCGTTTGAATCTGGGCTGCAGCGCAGAGTCCTCTTTTTTGTGTGGCTGTCGGTTGTCATTAGCCATGGGCGCGTTGTTGCTTCATTTCTCATTCACGTCAGTTGAGCCCTTTCGTTTTTGGGCCGTGACTCCTTCGTGCGCGGTGGATACAACTTCACGTGCGGTGTATGAGATGCGCGATGTACGCGCCTGCGCAGTACGTCTCATGGTCCCATCGCCGTGTACCTGTGTCCATGCCATCCGGTTTACCATTCTCGGTTAGTAATATGGATGTCTGTCTTACTAAGACATACTACAGAGGTGTCCTTTTTGCTTCATTTTTCCATTAGATTTTGTTTTATGGAAACTAAATATGATACTAAAGTGGCCACAGTGTGTGTTTGGTGTGTGTGTTGTGGCAGATGGGCCTGGCTGGGACGCCCCTATAATGGAAGGACCAGGGGAGAGAGCATATTCAGGGCATTACCTCCTCTGGAATGCTCCTGCTGCCCTAACCCATCACAGGCAGACGTGGGAACATCTGGCTGCAGATGGTGTATCTGTACATCGTTCTACAATTCAGCGCAATTTGCACAAAGAACATCTGTATGGCAGGGTGACGAGAAAGAAGCCCTTTCTGCACTCACGCCACAAACAGAGTCGCTTGTTGTATGCCAATGCTCATTTAGACAAGCCAGATTCATTTTGGAACAAAGTGCTTTGGACTGATGAGACAAAAATTGAGTTATTTGGTCAGAACAAAAAGCACTTTGCATGGCGGAAGAAGGACACCGCATTCCAAGAAAAACACCTGCTACCTACTGTCAGATTTGGTGGAGGTTCCATCATGCTGTGGGGCTGTGTGGCTAGTTCAGGGACTGGGGACCTTGTTAAAGTCGAGGGTCGCATGAATTCAACCCAATATCAACAAATTCTTCAGGATAATGATCAAGCATCAGTCACAAAGTTGAAGTTACGCAGGGGTTGGATATTCCAACAAGACAATGACCCAAAACACAGTTGGAAATCTACAAAGGCATTCATGCAGAGGGAGACGTAGAATGTTCTGGAATGGCAGTCACAGTCCCCTGACTTGAAGATCATCGAAAATCTATGGGATGATTTGAAGCAGGCTGTCCATCAAACTGACCTGAACTGGAGAGATTTTGTATGAAGAATAGTCAACAATACCTCCATCCAGAATCAGACACTCATCACAGGCTATAGGAGGACAGCGTCTAGAGGCTGTTAGATTTACAAAAGGAGGCTCAACTAAGTATTGATGTCATATCTCTGTTGGGGTGCCCACATTTATACACCTCTCTAATTTTGTTATGATGCATATTGCATATTTTCTGTTAATCCAATAAACTTAATGTCACTGCTGAAATCCTACTGTTTCCTTAAGGCATGTCAGATATTAAAAGGAAGTTGCTACTTTGAAAGCTCAGCCAATGAGAAACAAAAATCCAAAGAATTAAGAGGGGGTCCCGAACTTTTTCATATGACTATAGTTCTCTTGTGAAAAGCGGACAGACATACAGACAGACGTTGGATTTTATTTATTATATATTAGTAAACCTTCAAACTAATGTGCAGTTAAAGTCTCAACTGCATTCTCAGCATTTCTGGAGCTTAGTAGAGCCAGAGAACTATAAGAATCTTCACCAAGCAGCTCCGCAAATGTCAGCTTTGCTTGGGTCTCCATACCTCTGTGAGTCTGACGTGAATGTCAGGAAATCAAAGTTCAGAACAAGACTGACAGACGAACATTTAAAATGACTCCATAAGAGTGAACCTCAGTGGCTCCACTCCACCAGACTCCTACCTCTCTTGTTGACTCCATGCAGTGCCAGTCATCTGACTAACTGAGAAACACATCACACATGTGAATGAAGTGACACAGTGACATGTGACAAAATGACAAATGAAGAAGTCAGATCTGTGGATTTGGAATTTCATTGTTTTGTTTTGACGGCATTCGTGTTTTAATTCAATAGCAGTAGAGTGTTGTACTGTGTTAGCCATAGACTGATACAGGAGACAGTAGGGTGACATGACACCTTTTATTGACTAACTAAATGGATTACAAATGCAGGTTTTCAAGGCAGCTAAGGCCCCTTCATGTAACTTTTCATGTAAACATCAGTGGGGTCCTCCTGTAGTTTGCAGTAATAAGTGGTATTAGAAAGCTGCCTCTGTGCCTCTTTTCTATAATCAGATGTGTTTGTGATTACTAAGGCACCCCCTTTATCAGCTGCTTTGACGATCATCTCTGTGTTTTCCCTTAGTGAATGTATGTCTTGCTTTTCTTGTAAACTGATATTGTATACCTGGTTCTGCTCTCGGTCCAGGATCCCAGTTTTGACCCGCCATCAGAAGCTGTCTATGTATCTGTCCAGCGTGGGGTTTCTTCCGGGTTTTGGTGTCCATGTGGGATTTTTGGTGGAATTATTGTATCGGCTCATGCTTGCTTCCTGTGTATTACTGTCCTCCTTATTAAGGAAGAATTCTTTAAGTCTGAGCTTTCTGAAAAATTCTTCCATATCACTGCAGAGTCTGATTTTGTCATTTTGACAAAATGAGAGGCTCTTTGAGAGTACTGACATCTCATTTTTGTGTTGGAAGAAAGATTAACAATACAAGTCTTGTGCTCCATGTTTATTGATGATGTGGGTAAGCGTCCTGATGAAGGGGCCTTAGCTGCCTCGAAAGCTTGCATTTGTAATCTATTTAGTCAGACAATAAAAGCTGTCATTTCACCTTACTTTCCATCCATCCATATCCTACCTACAGGGTCATGGGGGTCTGCTGGAGCCAATCCCAGCCAACACAGGGCGCAAGGCTGAAAACAAACCCAGGGAAGGGCGCCAGCCCACCTCAGGGCACCCACACAACAAGCACACACTAGGGACAATTTAAAATCACCAATGCACCTAACCTGCATGTCTTTGGACTGTGGGAGGAAACCCACATAGACACGGGGAGAACATGCAAACTCCACATGGGGAGGACCGGGGAAGCGAACCCAGACAGGTCTCCTAACTGTGAGGCAGCAGCACTACTCACTGTGCCACCATGCTGCCACCCTACTTCTCCTGTTTTAATTCAATGGTGTGAGATACTCTAGAAAATGCATACAGACATATAAAATGCACTTGCAGGTGAACTCAACATTTTTTGTGATGTTTTAATGCAAAGTGTGAGTTGTGGACACCGACATTTTGTAAATGTTCAGGCAAAACAAGCATATTCAGTTTGTTTGGGTTGAAATAAGCAATGAGAATAAATGTTAGAACACACGAGTACCTGTCAGCCTTTTTCATTTTGTAAAAGTAGCTCTCTTGGGGGAAAAAAGGTTGGAGACCCCTGCTTTAAACCAACATGACAACCCGTAATCTATTAAAATCATTTCTTCTTTTCTATTTTGATGACAGCAAGTATTCTTGTTCTTCATATTATTAGGCAGGGTGGTTGGCTTTGGCCTGAGTTTTCAGATTCAAATCCTGCATCTGATATGGTGTGACCCTGAGCAAGTCACTTCACCTGCTTGTGCTCCAAAATGGAAGAACAAAACAAAATGCAACTAATTATATTTCAAATGCCTTTCAAATCAAAGTCTCCTTGGACAAAGGCATCTACCAAGTAATAATGAATAATATTCTTATCCCTTAGGAGAGATTTTAACCAAAAACAAATGCCTTCTTTTTTCACTGTACTCCCAAATGTTTTGCCATACCCTAAAAACTGCCTTTTTACTTATTTATTTCAAATCACATTTGCCTACAAGCACCTCAAAGTCTATTTCAGTTTTATACAATGTCTGTCAGGGGTGGCACGGTGGCACAGTGATAGTTCTGCGGCCTCACAGTAAAGAGACGAGGGTTCATGTCCCAGGTCCTCCCTGTGTGGAGTTTGCATGTTCTCCCCGTGTCTGTGTGGATTTCTCCTGGTGCTCCGGCTTCCTTGAACAAATATGCAAGTTAGGTGGACTGGTGATACTAAATTGGCCCTAGTGTGTGTATCAAGGACGTGCGGCCAGGGCAGAGCCTCACCTGTCATCATGAAAAGTAAAAAAAACTAATAATGATAACATAAAATAAATGTATGCACCGGTCTGTGCTATACGGAAAGTATTCAGACCCCCTTCAATTTTTCACTCTTTGTTATATTGCAGCCATTTGCTAAAATCATTTAAATTAATTTTTTCCCTCATTAATGTACACACAGCACCCCATATTGACAGACAAAAAAAAGAATTTTTGAAATTGTTGCAGATTTATTAAAAAAGAAAAACTGAAATATCACATGGTCCTAAGTATTCAGACCCTTTGCTCAGTATTTAGTAGAAGCCCCCTTTTGAGCTAATACAGCCATGAGTCTTCTTGAGAAAGATGCAACAAGTTTTTCACACCTGGATTTGGGGATCCTCTGCCATTCCTCCTTGCAGATCCTCTCCAGTTCTGTCAGGTTGGATGGTAAACGTTGGTGGACAGCCATTTTTAGGTCTCTCCAGAGATGCTCAATTGGGTTTAAGTCAGGGCTCTGGCTCGGCCATTCAAGAACAGTCACAGAGTTGTTGTGAAGCCACCTCCTTCGTTATTTTAGCTGTGTGCTTAGGGTCAGTGTCTTGTTGGAAGGTAAACCTTCGGCCCAGTCTGAGGTCCTTAGCACTCTGGAGAAGGTTTTTGTCCAGGATATCCCTATACTTGGCCGCATTCATCTTTCCCTCGATTGCAACCAGTCGTCCTGTCCCTGCAGCTGAAAAACACCCCCACAGCATGATGCTGCCACCGCCATGCTTCACTGTGGGGACTGTATTGGACAAGTGATGAGCAGTGCCTGGTTGTCTCCACACATACCGCTTAGAATTAAGGCCAAAAAGTTCTATCTTGGTCTCATCAGACCAGAGAATCTTATTTCTCACCATCTCAGAGTCCTTCAGGTGTCTGTTAGCAAACTCCATGCGGGCTGTCATGTGTCTTGCACTGAGGAGAGGCTTCCGACAGGCCACTCTGCCATAAAGCCCTGACTGGTGGAGGGCTGCAGTGACGGTTGACTTTCTACAACTTTCTCCCATCTCCTGACTGCATCTCTGGAGCTCAGCCAAAGTGATCTTTGGGTTCTTCTTTACCTCTCTCACCAAGGCTCTTCTCCCCCGGTAGCTCAGCTTGGCCGGACGGCCAGCTCTAGGAAGGGTTCTGGTCGTCCCAAACGCCTTCCATTTAAGGATTATGGAGGCCACTGTGCTCTTGGGAACCTTAAGTGCAGCAGAATTTTTTTTGTAACCTTGGCCAGATCTGTGCCTTGCCACAATTCTGTCTCTGAGATCTTCAGGCAGTTCCTTTGACCTCATGATTCTCATTTGCTCTGACATGCATTGTGAGCTGTAAGGTCTTATATAGACAGGTGTGTGGCTTTCCTAATCAAGTCCAATCAGTATCATCAAACACAGCTGGACTCAAATGAAGGGGATCTCAAGGATGATCAGAAGAAATGGAAAGCACCTGAGTTAAATATATGAGTGTCACAGCAAAGGGTCTGAATACTTAGGACCATGTGATATTTCAGTTTTTCTTTTTTAATAAATCTGCAACAATTTCAAAAATTCTTTTTTTTTGTCTGTCAATATGGGGTGCTGTGTGTACATTAATGAGGGAAAAAATTAATTTAAATGATTTTAGCAAATGGCTGCAATATGACAAAGAGTGACAAATTGAAGGGGGTCTGAATACTTTCCGTACCCACTGTACATTTGATTTCTGTATGAGTCCAATAATTTTGATCATTTTTATAGTCAAAATCACTGAATTGGTGCACTTCATGTTCAAATACAGGGGAAAAACACGAGGCGCGGCAGACATGAGCCTCACCTCACCTCGGACTGCGCTCTCCACACACACTGGGCTGATGCCTAATTGGCGCGTGCCTGTCGCTGTCTCCCTGTATGCCGCCAATATAATGTTTGCAGACACGTTTATTATATACCCTGACTTTCCACAGTCTGGTTAATATCTTTAATGAATGTGTGTGGCATATTTAGTTTGTGAATTTCCCATTGGGATTAATAAAGTATCTATCTATCTATCTATTTAGTCTCGCTGATCGGACATAAAACTGCAGTGAAAAGGCACAAGGCGAGGCTGACAGTACCGTGCCGCCCTGAAGGGGGCGCATGTGAGCCCAACAGGTGCTCGTTGCTGCTGTTCTTCAACGCTGAGGCGCCAATAAGTGAGAGACATTAGAAAGTCAAGTGCGCTGCAGCGCTCCGTTTATTTTTATTTTTTGCTCCGACTGACGGCCAAAATGGAAGATTAAGATTTTTTTAAACTAAAGGAAAATAAGGAGGACTTTTACAAGAAAGTGAGTGACGGAGACTTTCGTGGAGAAGGACAGGCGCATGGACTTAATTTACAAACAAAGGTAAAGACCATAAACGGTTTACAATTTTATAAAAAATGGGATCAGACTAAGAAAAAAAACAATATTCATAAACTAAATTTTGACCTTAAATAAAATATCCTTTTGTTTTTCTTGTTATTTTTTTGTTGAATAGTCTGTATTAAAGTGATCAAAGCATCAGAACTAAAAGCTTTTAAAAACAACTAAATATTTTAATTAAGGTCAAAATTGAAATCCGTTATTTTTGTACACCTCTCTATACTTTCATTTGTATTGAATGAGTGTGAATTCAGCAAACTTCGAACACATGGAGGGTGAGGAGCAAATGCGCTCTCTCTCGCAGCTATAAACGTAACGTTCTTTCTTATCCAGATATGCGCCTTACCTACCTGTGTGTGTAAAGAATACTGATGAGATATGAAACATAGGAGTCCCGGTGGGGCAAAATCCCTGGCGGTCTGCCATAACAGTAAGTATCACAATATTCTAAATAGTTACTAACCCTCCGCTATTCTGTGTCTCTTCTCAGCATCTGGATGTGGCACATGGTGCCAGTGTCCTACTGCCAGGCTGCTCGCATGCATTTTATTAAATGGATTAAAGGCCTTGTGGGAGACGGCTGGCTGTTTATCCCGGCCAGCACCCCCAGGCCGATAGATGGAGCCCTCCCTGTAGCATGGGAGTGCCCCAAAGACCAGCAGGGAATTATGGACAGTGGAGTTTTTATTCCCAACCCTGCTGGACACCGTGGGGCCCACCAGAGGACGCTGCAGGGAGGTTCAAGGACTTATGCCTGCCCTATAACTCGGAAGCACGTCATGATCATATGACCAGAAGGAACGACGTGTTTCCGGGTTGAAGAAAAGGACTTTTAATCTGACCCGGAAGTGATAAGGACTCATGGACTGCTGGGCTGGAGCCACTTCCAGGTCGGAGAGTATAAAAGGACTATGGGAGAGCCCAGACGCTGAGCTAAGCTGAACTGGGAGGAAGGGTGGCAACGCGTCTGGGAGAGGAGGATTGGTTTGATTATTGATTATTGGATAAATAATAGTATTGTATGTGTAGTGTGGAGTGGAGGGTGCTTAGTGCACATTATTGTAAAATAAATAAGAATTATAGTTTTACCTGGTGTTTGGAATGGTACCTGAGGGTTCAAGGGAGCACTAATACGCTCTACTGCTACAGCCTGAAGTCCACATGACCGTCATCATCAAGTTCTTCCATGAGAACCCTGAATACAACGAGGACTGACTGAGGTCATTTTTGTTAGGTAGAATGCCTAGAGGAGGCTGGGTGGTCTCAAGGCCTCGGACCCCCTGCAGATTTTATTTTTTTCTCCAGTCGTCTGAAGTTTTTTTTGTTTTTGTTTTTTCTGTCCTCCCTGCCCATCAGACCTTACTTTTATTCAATGTTCATTAGTGTTCCCTAATTCTATTTTCTTATTTATTTTGTCTTTTTTTCTCTTTCTTCATCATGTAAAGCACTTTGAGCGACATCATTTGTATGAAAATGTGCTAGAGAAATAAATGGTAGATAAAGGAGACCTGGAATCATCGGCTGGAAAGACTCTCTCGTCAGATTAGATAGTCAGCACAGATTTCACTATAGAGCGATAAGGACTTGGACTTCAGTTTTGACTTTCTCTTTTACAATTTTAAGCTGCGCTCTTGTCAACCACCCATAGATCATCAATTAATTATTGGACAGGTATTGATGGTTTTGACTTTTGTTTAACCAGTTTCTTCCTTGTTCTCTGTGTGTTTTAACAAACCTTGCATCTATATGTATACCAGTTCTGTAGTTAGGAATTAGTGTCATCTACACTTGTATTTGAACTGAGAATTGTTCACAGCACTCTGTGAAGGGCGCTGTGCAAAATAATTAATTGTATTGTATTTCACTATCTGCGGTGGGTTGGCACCCTGCCCAGGATTGTTTCCTGCCTTGTGCCCTGTGTTGGCTGGGATTGGCTCCAGCAGACCCCTGTGACCCTGTGTTCGGATTCAACGGGTTGGACAATGGATGGATGGATGGATATTTCACTATGCGCTCCTGCACTGCAGGGCTGTGTCTCCTCTCCTCTCCTCTCCTCTCCTCTCCTCTCCTCTCTACTGTCACGACTACACTGCCAGGTATGCTGATAATACATTGGTGGCATTTCTTCTGTCCAACTGACCTTCTCGTTGAACCGTCATTTAGACTAAAAAAAAATTTACATTCTATATTTAAGGATATATATATTGTCACGCACACGCGGTTAGGGAGCTGCGTAACAAACCAAAATGTGACGTGAAGCCGTATGTCAGAAGGGAATGGCGGGGTACTAACCTCTCTCTCTTTACCTCTGCAGAAAGGAGGATGCACCGCCACCATAAATCCACCCGGAATACATGAAAACAACATAACAACACTTCACCGATGACGTCAACAATCCCAGCATCCATCACGGTTCCTTCCCAGCAGTCCATACTCCTATTTCCGGTCCCTCCCGATAAATGTTCCCCTCTCTGCCATCATGGCAGCTGTGTTATGAATGCCAATAATGAACTTATTTTGTTTGTGGAAATTAATCTTCTTTACAGTATACGGGGCCGGAAAACCCAAACCTTTATGTGCTTTGAGTCATTCTTTTACAATATATAGGATTTATATGTCAGGATGCTATTCATAGACGTTAGCTGCGCCTTCAACACAATCATCCCTCCAAAGCTGGTTGTAAAACTGAGCAGGTTGGGCCTGAACACCACCCTCTGCAATTGGATCCTGGACTTCTTGACAGAGAGGCCCCAGTCAGTTCAGATGGGCCGCAACACTTCCAGCATCATCACACTGAGCACTGGAGCGCCGCAGGGCTGTGTGCTTAGTCCTCTGTTCTTCACCCTGCTGACTCACGACTGGAGTGCCACGCACAACACCAACCACATCATCAAGTTTGTGGATGATACGACGGTGCTGGGACTGATAAGCAGAGATGATGAAACAGCATACAGAGATGAGGTGGAACGGCTGTCTGCATGATGTGAAGACAACAATCTATCTCTCAATGTCGACAAGACAAAAGAGATAATCGTGGACTTCACAAAATCACATGCTGCCCACGTCCCACTCAGCATCAATGGCTTAGATGTGGAGACTGTTAGGAATACCAAGTTCCTCGGTGTGCACACAACTGAGGAACATACGTGGACGCATAACACCTCCTCACTAATCAAGAAAGCCCAGCAGAGACTACACTTCCTGAGGTGGCTGAAGTGAGCAAGTCTTCCCCCTTCCATTCTCACCATGTTTTACAGAGGCACCATTGAGAGCGTTCTGACCAGCTGCATCACTGTCTGGTATGCCAACTGCAACATATCCAAAGGATAGTGAAGACAGCAGAGAACCATATTGGGGTGCCTCTCCCTTCACCTCATTTTATAAATGCAGTGTCCCACAAGGCCTGCAGCATTGAGCAGGACCCCTTACACCCCTCACATGGACTTTTTACACTTCTGCCGTCCAAGAGAAGACACTGCAGTATCAGAGCCAGATCTGCCAGGCTGCAGGGCAGTTTTTACCCAAAAAAAACCAACAGGCTGTCCAACTAATAAATGCCTCGGCTACCTCCCACTGGTTCCATTCCATCTCAACTTGTGTGGTGCTGAGGTGTCACCCGTTACATGGCTGCACTTGGGTCCTAATCTGGGATCCTGAGTTGGTTTGTCATGTGGTGGGTGCGGCAATGCACTGTATCAGCACACACTCCTAACCTCTCTCTCTCTCTACTTCATGCTGAACGCTTCACATATTTCACTTTTCGTCCTTTTAATCCATCACTATGCTATATTCCAGTTTTTTTTTAACTAGGTTGGTGTAATAACTTTGATTAATAACCTAACAACTAAGGAAATAACTTAATAATTTCTTATACGTGTGATTCTACGGCACCCTATTATTGTCTTCTGAAAATGTGTAACAATTAATGCTGTCGTCCCACCGTGTACTTGACTATGGTTGCGATGACGAGAGTCCTTGACCTCATGTTCCTGACATTTCTCTAGCGCCTTCAACACAATCCAACCTCTGCTCCTTAGGGACAAGCTGACTGAGATGGGAGTAGATTCATACCTGGTGACATGGATCGTGGACTATCTTACAGACATCAGTATGTGTGTCTTGGGACCTGCAGGTCTGACGGTGTGGTCAGCAGCACAGGAGCGCCACAGGGGACTGGACTTTCTCCAGTCCTGTTCAGCCTAAATACATCTGACTTCCAATATGACTCGGAGTCCTGCCATGTGCAAAAGTTTGCTGACGACACTGCTATCGTGGGCTGCATCAGGAATGAGCAGGAGGAGGAGTATAGGAACCTAATCAAGGACTTTGTTAAATGGTGCGACTCAAACCACCTACACCTGAACACCAGCAAAACCAAGGAGCTGGTGGTGGATTTTAGGAGGCCCAGGCCCCTCATGGACCCTGTGATCATCAGAGGTGACTGTGTGCAGATGGTGCAGACATATAAATACCTGGGAGTGCAGCTGGATGATAAATTGGACTGGACTGCCAATACTGATGCTCTGTGCAAGAAAGGACCGAGCCGACTATACTTCCTTAGAAGGCTGGCGTCCTTCAACATCTGCAATAAGATGCTGCAGATGTTCTACCAGACGGTTGTGGCGAGCGCCCTCTTCTACACAGTGGTGTGCTGGGGAGGCAGCATAAAGAAGAGGGACGCCTCACACCTGGACAAACTGGTGAGGAAAGCAGGCTCTATTGTAGGCATGGAGCTGAACAGTTTGACATCTGTGGCAGAGTGACGGGCGCTGAGCAGACTCCTGTCAATCATGGAGAATCCACTGCATCCACTGAACAGGATCATCTCCAGACAGAGGAGCAGCTTCAGCGACAGACTGCTGTCACCGTCCTGCTCCACTGACAGATTGAGGAGATCGTTCCTCCCCCACGCTATGTGAATCTTCAATTCCACCGGGGGGGGGGGGTAAACATTAACATTATACAAAGTTATTGTCTGTCTGTATACCTGCATTGTTATCAATCTTTAATTTAATATTGTTCTTTATCAGTATGCTGCTGCTTGAGTATGTGAATTTCCCCTTGGGATTAATAAACTATCTATCTATTATATAGTGCCTTTCATATTCATCTATCCATCTATCTTCACAATCCATAAGACGCCTAATCAATGACGTGCAGATCACATGTAGCTTACTTCTATTTTATGGCAAGCCGTTTTAACATTTAATCCATTTAATTTGATATGTGCTTTCAAAACTTTGATATCATGAGTTTTATATTTGATATCAGCACTTTGAAATTTGATATTGGACTTTTGAAAGTTGATATCAAGCATTACATCTTGCCTGAAGAAGGGGCCTGAGTTGCCTCGAAAGCTTGCATATTGTAATCTTTTTAGTTAGCCAATAAAAGGGGTCATTTTGCTTGGCTTTTCTCTACATTCATAATGGCTAACACGGTACAACACCCTAGTACTATCAAGCTTTTGAAATTTGTTATCACGCTTTTGAAATTTGATATCACGCTGTTGAAATTTGTTAAGTTTGAGGATATTGGTATCAAATTTCAGAAGCTCGATATCAAATTTCAAAAGCGTGATAAACAAATTTCATAAAAAGACAACTGGATTAAATGTTAAAGTGGCCTACGTTTCAAAAGAGTGACATCAAATTTTAAAAACTTGATATTCATTTTTAAAAGCTTGATATCCATCCATCCATCCATTTTCCAACCCGCTGAATCCGAACACGGGGTCACGGGGGTCTGCTGGAGCCAATCCCAGCCAACACCGGGCGCAAGGCAGGAACCAATCCCAAATTTCAAAAGCTTGATATCAAATTTAAAAGCAACGATATCAGCATAGTAATTGCTGATATCATGTAAAACAGATTAAATGTTAAAAACGGCCTGCCATACTATCTGCACCCCCATTGCACGTTAGTCTTTGGGGGAAAAAAAAAAAAGCAGCGAGAACGCCTCCATCCGCATGCCATGAGTTGCACTTTATCGCCCGCTCAGCATGTCTTTGCCGCGTGGAGGGCGGAGAAACGCACCCACCAGCAACACCCAATCAGAAGCGCAAGTAGCGTTTACGTCACTAGGAAGTGGGCGCGGTATGACCGGCAGGCTGACGCAACCTTTCAGCTCTTACCGCCCATGTGCTTTTAGTGGTGAGCACCGAGGTGGCTGTCGAGCAGAAGGCGGCAGGTAGCAAGCAACTCTCGTCGGAACGATACCGTTACGTTTGGTGGACCAAAGCGGTAAACGGTGGAGACGGGACCTGGCTTTAAAATCTAAAGTACAAGACGTAGTACTGTAAGACAGACAGGTGTGTATGCCTCTATCCATAGCTTCAAACCCATTGTAGGCATCTCTCTCAGATGTGTTTACCTGTAAAGAAAATGTAATTGTGTTAGATACCGGGCTGCAGGATGGCGCAGAACTTGAATGATTCGCGTGTTCTCGTTTCGGTTTCTAGCGGGGTTCCCTCAGTGTAACATTTTTTTTTTTAATACTCTTCCTTGTCTCGGGTGAATTTGCATCCCCAGCATAAAGACTGGGAAGTGTTTCCAGTGAAGGAATGGCATCCTTTTCAGTAATTCTCAATCCCGATGGTCCAGACGCCTTGCTGGGTAACTCTGAGTTAACTATTCCATTAGATCACGATTCATTTATCGTGTTCATTTTTCAAATGTGTCACCAACTGCTTAATAGTCTGCGTAGAATCTTAAGCTAATATAAAAATCGATATATCATAAGGGTATATTCTTCACTGACTTCTTATGTGATCCATAGCGGGACATTTGACCACCCAGTGCTCTAATTGCACTGTTAAGGAAATAATAATTAAATTATGCAGTTTCTTCGAACCATTGGCACATTTGAAAGGCGCTACGTAAAATAATCAGTTTTAGGAATGTCATTTTTAACAACCTGCGGTGGGTTGGCACCCTGCCCAGGATTGTTTCCTGCCTTGTGCCCTGTGTTGGCTGGGATTGGCTCCAGCAGACCCCCGTGACCCTGTGTTCGGATTCAGCGGGTTGGAAAATGGATGGATGGATTTTTAACAATTAGGAGGAATTGTATTTACTATAAAAAATAAATTGTAGACTGTTGGCTAAGGTATTGGACTGAAAAACAGTAGGTGCTGAACCCTTTTTGTTTTTTGTAAGCATGGAAAATCACTACGCCCAATAGACATTTGGAAAAACTTGCTATAGTCGTGAACGTCGGCTTAAATAAACCGTTACCTGAAAGCAGAAGCCTCCTGATGCATTCCGCTGCTGCAGTTAACGCAGACAAGCTGTCATCATCGCGAGGCTGGCGGTCATTCTGTCCGCGTGTCACTTTGCTAACATTTCAGTTGTAGGAAATCTATGAGCTGTTTAGGGGTCGTTAAGAGTTAGAATTTAACAAGCTAATTACTTCAGCACAACCACCCACTTAATAATAAGTAGCGTGTTTCTTTCCATTTCCCGTTTGTGTATTTTCAGATAATTTTAATATTCGGTTTTACGCTATGACATTTACTTTTTACACTGGGAGAGATCGGGAATGCTTATTTCAAAGGTGTTTTTTTAATTTGCCTCACTTTTATTAATGTAGAAAGGTGAGTTTACAAATAATGCTTACAAATATGAGGGGCTGACCCTGCGTTCTGACCCCCAAAGGTTATGCGAAAAGAGAATAAAAATAACAAAATGTAACAAAGTATATGAAGTGTGGGCAATCCTCCGAATACCGGTCCCAAATTATTTAACAACTCTTTTCCTATCGAGTGGACAATACTACACTGAAAGTCGCGAAAAAACATTTATTGCAAGACAATAACATGTATTTCCAATATTTCGTATTAATTCCAGCACAACAGCTGCAACGTCTCTTAGTGGTAACCGATTGCCACGCAATCTTTTCGGCAATTATATGCATTTGCTCAGCGATAACTACAACATTTAGTTGCTCCGTGTTGAACCGTTACCACTAAGAGACGTTGCAGCTGTTGTGCTGGAATTAATACAAAATATTGGAAATACATGTTATTGTCTTGCAATAAATGTTTTTTCGCGGCTTTCAGTGTAGTATTGTCCACTCGATAGGAAAAGAGTTGTTAAATAATTTGGGACCGGTATTCGGAGGATTGCCGAAGTGTGTATTACAGTAGCATATATAACAAAGAGTAACAACATATTAAGAGAAGTTGTTATTATATATATATATATATATATATATATATATATATATATATATATATATATATACACACTTTGATTCGCAGCAGGTAACCTAAAATTAAATTTATTTAAAGTACCGACTTGTAAGGATTTTGTTTGGAGTGGTCGTCGACGGTGGCGCAATGCTAGCCCCTTGAGGAGACGTGAGTTGTCTTTCCGCTCAGGTTTACTCCCACTTCCCAATAAAATGCCGGTTAGGGTGATTGCTGTTTCTAAATTGTGTGGATATTCGTCCGGTTGCCCTCCAATGGACCAGCACCCCGCCCAGGTATCGATCCTGCCTTGCGCTCCGTAATTGCACGGGATGGGCCCCCGCTGCTCCGCGACACTGCCCAGCATGAGCGCGTTAGGATGATGGATGGTTGTCGACGACCTACATTGCCAGTAAAGAAACATGTCGTGTCAAATGAATATTCAACGTGTAAAATAAAAGAAATGACTCAGAAAAGACTTTTTAAAGGTAAGAAACGGATAGCCACGTCACCGCCATACAACGTCATGTAAAAGGCGTTAAGGGGTTTGAATTGTTGCAGCCTGAAGGGATGGGTTTTCCTGAGGTGGTCGGAAAGTGTGTAGACATTAGAGCGACGATTGTGAGCGCCATTCGATTCCTGTGGAATAGCGGCAAGGTGACGTGACCCGGAGTTTCTTCTGAATGGCGCAAAGGAGAAAAACTAAACCCAGAATGAAAACCACGCCATCAAAACTCATTCTGTCAGGGCCAAAAATTTTAGATCGTCTTAGACCGTATCGAAGTAAAAGATGTTCCTTTAATAAAATGACGACTGCATTAATTTGTGATAATTTCTCCAACAGCAGCTGCCTGCATCACCTCCGTACTTGCGAAACGCAGCCCTTCAGACTGATGGTAGGCAACCCAATGTTTACCGAACATTTACCGCAGAAGTAGATCAGAGCGTCAGTGCAACCACTATTACCTTCTCAACTACATCTGCTTTTATTCAGAACAGAAAGATGTAAGAGGTCCTGTTTAAAGTCAGCGGCATCGTGGGGCATGTTGGGAGTCCGGTCTTAAAGCGCTACCAGTTGTACTGTATATATTTATTATCCAAGTCGTTGTTGGATTGGGAATATCCAACTGGCTTTAAGTCTTGGTGGGGAATTGGGGATTCGGAAGTCGGAGCCAATGTCGATGGCATAATAACGAATAAACTGGGAACTGAATCGGCGTCCTCCAGTTAATGCTTTATGTTCGCCGGAGTTCTCTTGACATTTTATATTGCATCAAGTTATGCTAAAAGAGCATGTGCCTAAGCATAGTTTCAAACTGGTTATCAAACACTGGGCGCAAGACATGAACCAGTCCTGGAAGGGACGCCGGGCCATTGCAATGTCCACCCACTCATAGGGCAAATTCAGAACTCCGGTAGCATATATTTCAGATGTTTTGTGAAGACGGCACACACACTTCAATTCAAGTTAAAACGTTTTTTTACTTTTCACTCGCAGAGCTTGACAAAGAATCGCCAGCATCGGACAATTTAACGAAGAGACGAAGATGACACCAATTATCGGACTGTGGCACTCCGTAACTTTTAGCGCTGTTAAGCGAGCCGCCGATGAAGACTAGCAGACCCAATGTTGTTTGTAACCCGACTTGACTAGTGGGTGTCTGTAGGTTGTTTAGGGATTTTAAAGTTTATCGTAAAGCTGATGTTTTTCGTTTAGCTCTTCATAGTAATTAGCGGCGAGTCGGAGATGGCGACTTTGAAAACGCACAGTTAATTGATGGGTTGCAGAGTAAACCATTTATTTGTGTCTTTGCCCTGGATCGGAGTATGGCCTGATTTAAAAAAAAAACTGGGAACTCAAAATTTAAATTGTGTAAAATCATTAGTCTGAAAGTCCGAATAATAAAGCAAACGTTTTGAAAACCCATGGCACTGTGCGCAATACTGTATATGTGCCCGAAGTGCTTTTGGCTCGTGCATGTGCGGTAACGCGCACGTTAAAATCTGCTCCACGGGAGGCTTTACAATGCCCCGTAGTTCGAACAATGCACAATGACGCAAGCGAACCGCTGCATTATTGTGGAACCCAAATCTGCTGAGAGCACACGGCTCGGCTCGCGTTGTTTTTTGGCTGTCCTTGGCACTAAAGAATGGCGCAGCACAAAGGAAACAACTCGACCAACAAATCCTACGCTGAATTGATTCGACGCATCGCTTTTAAAACGTGCGCGTCGCGGCTTTGGTGCGCCTGACTCCAAGTTTCAAACTCGTTCCATCTGGTCATGGATGAGTTTAAACTCGCCTCCAAAAATGCAGGCAATAAATCAAAACGTGCATAAATGTATTTATGCAACTAGCTGACAATGTGCAGGAAAAAAAAGACAAATCAATGTAAACCTAACACAACTCGACTCATCTGCTAAAATCCGGAATTTCTGAGCAAATTCGGTCTTTGAATCACTCCAATTGCGCAGTGTGTCTTAAACTACCGTATGTGTGGGTCGCTTGATGCCTGAACTCGGGTCGTGCGAAGTCGTGAATTACAAGAGTACTGAAAAGGGAGGCGCAGCGGTAGGCGGTAAGGAAACCACAGTTGAGACCCGAGTCTTTACTGTGTGGAGTTTGCATGTTCTCCCCATCTGCACCCTTCCTCCCAGCAGGATCGGCCTTTTTCTCCGTCAAGCAGGACTGGTATTCCCTTTCACTTTGTCATTTATGAGAAGGGTTAGTTTCGTTTTGATACGGGTTGGTATTTGGGACAGGATAAGAGATAAAGTCTTATCTGTTTTTGACCTTGGGAGATTATTTTTGGCTTTTGAAAAGTATGTCGAGCAATGCTGCTGGTAAGTATTATGTCATGGCGCTTTGATAGGAGTGTTAGTGTGTGATGGAAGCGTGCAGCCTTGGTATCTTTTAACAGAGAGCAGTTTTCAATTGGCGTAGAGCTGTCTGCACAAGTTGGCAAAGTAAAAAGAAAAGGGTTTGCCTATTGAGAAATGAACAATGCAGTGTGAGAGAATCGATGCCACCCCACAACACTCCCGATTCAATCCAGCAGCTTTAGTTGTCTGCTGTGAGGGTTTATGGCATGTTTTTCCCCATGTTGGCTTATGTTTCACGCCAGGGTGCATTAAGCCAATGCCAATTAGGGTGGCTGGTACGAATGAGAGAGAGCGAACACACACGGGTTAATTAACACTTGCCAAATGTATGGGAGCAGTTTACATTGAGGCAGTTGGGTGCTCAATGGACGAGGGTGAGTCGCAAAGTAAGGGCAACTTGAAAACTGCATGGTAACTTGTTACAACACGTTCGCAATGGCTTATGGGTAGTACGAACAAGCACCTCGCAGCGCTGTGTCCTTAGTCTAGATCAGTGTTTCCCCAAACTCGGTCCTGCGGACCCAGCTTTTTGTTCCAACCAGATTCCTAATCGGTGACAACATCTGATAGCACTGATTTCATTTAATTAGCTGGTATTTTTTTATTCGACATTCAGAAAAGCACAGCAGTGTGATTTTGACATTTTAGAAGACATTTAGAAATATTTCTGCTTTTGCTATAGATTTAAGTGCTTAACTCTTTTGTTGATTTCGTTATACTTTGCCCTTTCTCTGTGCAGTTTTCCCCCCTTCGTTGTATCTTAATACTGACAATTTAAAAACAAGCAGATCAGACACCCAGGCAAACAACACTGAATAATCAAAGGCTGCAAGTACTTTAGAGTCAGATTCACTTATTAGTAAATAATGGATTAATTAAACAATTAGAAGACCTAGAAAAGTAGAATGAAAATACTGTTAAAAAGAAAAAATACATTACTCCTATATAATTGATTGGTATGTATGTGTGTGTGTGTGTGTGTGTGTGTATATGTGTAATATATATATACACACACACACACACACATATATATAATGTGTGTGTATGTATATATTTTTAGCAATCTTAGTTTTCTAATTTCTGTATTGTTCCCTAAACACAGAACTTAGGAAATATCAGTTCACTTAATTAGCCCAGGAGTTCAATTAAAAACAGAAGCTGGTTGGAACAAAAACCTGCAGCCACAGGGGTTCCCCAGGACCGAGTTTGGGAAACACTGGTCTAGATCCATCCATCCATCCATTTTCCAACCCGCTGAATCCAAACACAGGGTCACGGGGGGTCTGCTGGAGCCAATCCCAGCCAACACAGGGCACAAGGCAGGAACCAATTCCGGGCAGGGTGCCAACCCACCGCAGGACACACACAAACACACCAAGCACACATTAGGGCCAATTTAGAATCGCCAATCCACCTAACCTGCATGTCTTTGGACTGTGGGAGGAAACCGGAGCGCCCGGAGGAAACCCACGCAGACATGGGGAGAACATGCAAACTCCACGCAGGGAGGACACGGGAAGCGAACCTCAGGTCCCCAGGTCTCCCAACTGCGAGGCAGCAGCGCTACCCACTGCGCCACCGTGCCGCCCCTGGTCTAGATCACTGTTTCTCAAACTCGGTCCTGGGGAACCCCTGTGGCTGCAGGTTTTTGTACCAACCAGCTCCTCTTTTTAATTGGATTCCTGGGCTAATTAATTGATGTGTTAATTTCCAGATTCTGTGTTTTGAGAAAAAATTTGTACATTTCAATATCAAATACCACTGACTCCCTCATCACGAAATCTCCCGAACCACGAGAACTTGGGACTTGAAATTTGGAATGTAGGTTACCCTTTGCCCATAGGTGCTCGCAAAGAAACGGTTTTAAAAACTTCTTGGTCCAGGCGCGTTCTGCTTGTATGTCTGTCTGCTTTTCACGAGAGAATTACTTAACGGATTTAGATCTGGTTGTTTTCTTTACTTTGTTCGAACTTTCCAGTTGATTTTGCGACTTCTCTCATCGCGCTAAGTACCAGAGTTCGTACCGATGTATTTATGCAAATCCAAGAGAGTGGCGGTGGACCGAGAGCAGGGGGGCGCGGCCTTCCTCCTTCACTCGTCAGCCACTGCTTGAGTTACTCTACCTCTCACCACTTGTTGGAGCGCACCTCGCCTCCGCTTAGCTAGCGACACCTGTTTGTTCAACAGACATTATCATCTAGAGCAGTGGTCTCCAATCACAGTCCTGAAGGGCCGCAGTGGCTGCAGGTTTTTGTTCTAACCCGGTTGCTTAATTAGAAAGCAGTTCTGCCAATAATTTAATTTCATGGCTTGTTAGTGCTTTAACTCTGCTATGTCCGGTCATTCTCATATCCTAGACTTTCTTCCCCTATCTAAGGATATCATCCAAATGATTTGAAGGCTAAAATGGACGAGCAATTCTCAATCATTCACTTTTTTCTCTTTACTTTCCTTCCAAGTATTTAATTAAACCAAATAATGCAAGATAAATACACACTGGCGTAAATGGTAACAAGCCAAATGGAGAAATGCTGGTCTCTTTTGTCATTCGCATGTTATTGCTAATTAGGATCCATTAAAAACTGAATGAATACAGCTGTTTAAGATGAAAATAAGCAATAAGCATTCAAAATCTTAATGAGCGAAACAACTAAAGTGAAGCAGAAGTGTTACTTGAGCAATAAGTGCTTCTTATTAAGCAATTGGGTTGGAGCAAAAACCTGCAGCCACTGCGGCCCTCCAGGACTGTGATTGGAGACCCCTGGTCTAGAGATTAAGAAGTAACGTTTTTTGAAAGAGAGATCAGAGCTACGTGTGTTTTAGAGGGTAGCTGCTGATTGCCACAGATTTCACGGCCATGCGCTTTCCCGTCAGAGCTGAACACGATCAGATAAGAATGCCAATGTCTATTGATTTTTTTTTTTTTTTAAAAGTTTCATTACTATGTGGGTACAGCTAGTCTTGTATAATATGCTATCGTGGATGTCAGTTTGTCTGACCAGGATTTTAAATCGCCTGTAGCTTGCAAACCGATTGAGCTGAAATTTGGTACACATATTCTGCGCGACGACTACTACCCGCTTTCGGGGTGATAATTGACCTCCAAGGTTATTCCTTTTTATTTTATTGTAGAATCAACTCTCGGCAGCGGCCAGCAGGATGGTCGTGCGGCGCATGTGTACAGGCGCCGTTCTCGTTCCCTACCACTTTCGCCGTCAATTCCCCTACCTCTTCGTATCTTAAATCCATTCTTGAGGCAGATTGAACGCTTAAGTGAAAAATCAAAGAAAATGCAGCACAAACACTGACTTGATCAGTTTTAATGTGAAATGATGCTGACGAAAGAAGAGAAGAAGCGGGCCGCTAGGGTGAAGAAAAGAACTGCTCAGGAAGCAGCAAGCGCATCAACCTCTGAGCAAATGAATGATAAATGTACAGACAAAGAAGAGGAAAACTATAAGTCGAGTGTATTCACATTTACATTTACATCATTTAGCAGACGCTCTTATCCAGAGCGACTTACAACAGTGCTTAGTAGTCTACGACTGTTCTTCAGTCTTTAAGGCTAGGATTAAATCTACTGTCATTAAACAAGTTACCGCTGACCAAGTTGTACACAAAACCATGCTAGAAGAAAATAGTAAGTTGTTAGTACAAAAATTTTTTTTTTTTTTTTTTTTGAGAAAAAGGGTCGAAAAAAAGTATGGGGACTTTAGTCCAAGTGCTGTTGAAAGAAGTGTGTCTTCAGACGACGTTTGAAGACAGTGAGGGTCTCCGCTGTTCGTACAGCAAGAGGAAGTTCGTTCCACCACTGAGGAGCCAACACTGCAAAGAGTCTTGATGAATGTCGTCCTCTTCTTTTAAGTAAGGGTGGTTCGAGACGAGCAGTGCTTGATGTTCTGAGAGAGCGAGAAGTGACACGCTGCTTAACCAGTGCTGATATGTAACTGCACTGCAGCACCGTTACTGGTATGGCTCTCTCTGGATCGGTTCGCAGCTGAGTGTGAAGCGGCTGGGATGGGAATCAGCACCTCCAAATCCGAGACTATGGTCCTCAGCCGGAAAAGGGTGGAGTGCCCTCTCAGGGTTGGGAGCGAGATCCTGCCTCAAGTGGAGGAGTTCAAGTATCTCGGGGTCTTGTTCACGAGTGTGGGAAGAATGGAGCGTGAGATCGACAGGCGGATCGGCGCAGCTTCCGCAGTGATGTGGGCTCTGCATCGGTCTGTCGTGGTGAAAAAGGAGCTGAGCCGCAAGGCGAAGCTCTCAATTTACCGGTCGATCTATGTTCCTACCCTCACCTATGGTCATGAGCAATGGGTAGTGAACTAAAGAACGAGATCGCGAATACAGGCGGCTGAAATGAGTTTCCTCCGCAGGGTGTCTGGGCTCTCCCTTAAAGATAAGGTGAGAAGCTCAGTCATCCGGGAGGGGCTCAGAGTAGAGCCGCTGCTCCTCCGCATCGAGAGCAGTCAGATGAGGTGGCTCGGGCATCTGATCAGGATGCCTCCTGGATGTCTCCCTGGTGAGGTGTTCCGGGCACATCTAACCGGGAGGAGGCCCCGGGGAAGACCCAGGACACGCTGGAGGGACTATGTCTCTCGACTGGCCTGGGAACGCCTTGGGATTCTCCCGGAAGAGCTAGAAGAAGTGGCCGGGGAGAGGGAAGTCTGGGCATCTCTGCTCAAGCTGCTGCCCCCGCGACCCGACCTCGGATAAGCGGGAGACAATGGATGGATGGATGGATGGTATTTTTCTTTTAACAATATTTTCATTCTACTTTTCCAGGTGTTCTAATTGTTTAATTAATCCATTATTTTCTAATTAGCGGGTCTGACGCTAAAGCAGTTAGCAGCCTTTCACAATTCAGTGTTTGCCTGGGTGTCTGCTCTGCTCGTTTTTAATTGTCATTATTAAGATACAAAGAAGGGGGCAAAATTTATAATGAAATCCACAAAAGAGCTAAGCATTTAAATGTATAGCAAAAATAGAAATATTTCTAAATGTCTTATAAATGTAATAATCACACTGCTGTGCTTTGCTGAATGTAGAAAAAGTAAATAGAAAAAAAACAAAACAGATAATTAAATGAGATCCGTGTTATCGGGTGGTGTTATGAATCTGGTTGGAACAAAAACCTGAAGCCACAGTGGGCAACCCAGGACCGAGTTTGAGAACCCCTGGTCTAGTTGAAGCCAAAGTCAAAATGAACATGGTCACTGTACTGTGGGATTACACCAATAATAATAATAATTCTTTGCATTTATATAGTGCTTTTCTCACTACTCAAAGTGCTTAGCAATTGCAGGTTAAGGGTCCTTAACTTAGAGCAGAGTCCCTTTTGCCATTTTACGGGATTCAAACCGGCAACCTTCCAATTGCCAGTGCAGATCCCTAGCCTCAGAGCCACCATTCCACCACAATGTTGAACAACATGCCATAGTGGGATTTCTTTGGGCCGAGGGAGAGAAACCTGCTGATATTCACTGAAGGATGTTGGCTCAAACTGCACAATTTGGTGAAAAAGTTTGTTCAAGGATTAAATCGGGAAGAACAAGTGTAACCGACGAAGCTTGATGTGGTCGACCATCAAGTCCACATTGACATAGCGAATGTCTTTATTAGAGAAACAATGGATTACGTTGTCCACTGTTGTTGCACATTTTGGATATTGGCTACGTGCCATAGTGCACAGTGACTTGGGGTGCATGGCACAAGGTGGGTACCCAAACGGCTTCCTGATCTGCACATGCCACCTTCCTCCAGTGAATTTCAGCAGAAATTGATTTATTTTTTTTAATAAAACAACAAAATCTCATTTATAGAAGTATTCAGAACATTGTAAAGGGCGAGTCTCTACAACACGGCTGTCAAACTCCTATCCTGCAGATTTTCATTCTAACCATCTTCTTCATTAGTGACCAGTTTTTGCTGCTAATTAACTTCTTTTTCCTTGATGTTAATTAACTTGTCTCCGGCCCCTTAGTTTCTTTTTCCTTAATTAGCAGCCAAACAATAATGAGACACAAAAGAAGCCACCACACGACCAGCTCACCTGTGCCCATCACACAATATTTGAAAATAAAGAAAAGTGGAGGTTGATCTCTCAGGTCACCAAAACATTTTGATGGTGTTCTTAGGAAAAAAACAGAAAAGTCAAGTCTGCTGTAGCAGAATGAGAGCAGCAACACGCTATGGAATTAAATAACGGGTTTAACAGCAAGAATCGGCATCTCATTAAGAAATTGGTTGGAGCTTGAAGTCCCAGTTTAGCAGGTCATCTGTCGGCTCATTTCACATCTTATTTCTGTTTGGCTGTCATTGAATGAAGAAAGGAATCGATCCAGAGGACCAAATCCTTAAAAAGAGGGCCATTAAAATGAAAGGAAAAGCTGATTAGGTAAAGGGTTAGAATGAAAATCTGCAGCCCTCCAGGCCAGGAGTTCGACACATTTGCTCTACAAGCTTTGCACCCCTGGATTTGGGTAGCTTATTTCATTCTTCTTGGCAGATCCTGTTCAGTGTCCTGAGATCGGATGGGCAATACTTGTGAACTGCCCTCTCCAGGTCTCTCTCTCTCCACTCATTTTCTGGGCCACTTAAGGATGCTTGGACTCGTCCCAAAGCCACTCCAGCGTTGTCTTTATGTCATGCGGAAAGTTGAACCGTCACCCCGGTCTGAGGTGATGTGCAGCCTGGAGCAGGTTTCACTCTCTCTGCCCAAAGAAATCTCAAAACCGTGCATTTGTTCATCCATCTGTAACGGCCGACCCCTTTACCCAGCCGGCAGCTACACCTCCAAGACCTGTGGCCTGGATGATTTACTGAGAAAGAAGCTAACTATCAAGCCATACTTCTAACCAATTAAACTTTTCCCCACAATCGACGGTGTAAATATAAGTACACAAAAGCAGGACGTAAAATTAAACGGATTAAATGTATTAAATGAAACAACAAGACATGCAAAAAATAGAAAACGGATATAAATATAAATATCCCTCCACCCCAGCAACAACAAGACACCACCAAATATAAATACAACAAAAACCCTCACTTGCCCCTGTAACATATAAACACACAACATGAATAACAAAAATTGAATGAGATACGGAAATGAATGTGAACGTGAGTCCAGTTATAAAAAAAACTGTCCTGCATTGGTTGACTGAACTAGCGAAAAAGTGAGTCGTTTGATTTTCCCCGGACAATATGGAGCAGCCTCACCGTGAATCCTCGGTGCGTGGTGGATGATGAATTCCGACCCCGGGGTCTCTTGTGATGAGGTTCTTGAAGCAAGTCCGGCGGATAGAAAAACAAACTGGATGGAAATGCGCGATTTGGAATATAACAGGTACAGATGGCTCGCGGTCGTGAATGTGAAAAATCCCCTTCTCTCCTCTCCTTCCTTCTCCTGCTGCTGGCTTAAATAGTTCTGTGACGGCAGAAATTGATTAATCGTGAACAGGTGTTTTCCAGGTTTGCGGCTGTGGTCTCCTTCCATCAGGGGGACGGCATTAACTGATACACACATACAAACAGCAAACGGGGACAATGAAATGAGACGCACTCGGAACTGACATTTAACAACACTAACTATGTGGCCCTGCTACACATCCATTATCCAACCTGCTATATCCTAACTACAGGGTCACCGGGGGGGGGGGTCTGCTGGAGCCAATCACAGGGTGCAAGGCAGGAAACAAACCCTGGGCAGGGCACTCGCACACACTAGGGACAACCTGCATGTCTTTGGACTGTGGGAGGAAACCCACGCAGACACGGGGAGAACATGCAAACTCCACGCAGGGAGGACCCGCGAAGCAAACCCGGGTCTCCTAACTGTGAGGCAGCAGCAGTACCCACTGCGCCACCGTGCCCTGCATTTGTTCAATAATGGTGAAATCTCTCCGCGAGGTGTCCTACGTTTATTTGACCTTGGCTTCAACTAGACCTATCCAACTACCCATAAGCCATTGAGAATGTGTTGTAATGCGTCGGCTGTTACCGTTAGTTACTCAATAATTTTCAAATTGACTTACCCTCGTAAAAATCCCAGTTTGTGTAGTATGGCATCATGACGGCGGTGCATGAGCACGTGGACAAACCGCAGGGCGGAGTGGTGGCTCTGAGGCTAGAGATCTGCACTGGCAATCGGAAGGTTGCCGGTTCGAATCCCGTCAATGCCATTAGGGACTCTGCTCTGTTGGACCCTTAAGCAAGGCCCTTAACCTGCAATTGCTGAGCGCTTTGAGTAGTGAGAAAAGCGCTATATAAATGCAAAAAATTATATTAATTATTATTATATTATGTTTGATTCCTGGTCAAAGCTCTGCCTATGAACATTTACTTAAGTTTAATTAACAAGCAAGATTGAATATCTGTGGCACGTTACCAACCTTGCAATGGACTGGCAACCTGTCCAGGGATTCTTTCTGCACCATTAAAAAGTAAAGGTGCCAAAGCTGTTCTTCATAGTGATGACATAAGGGAATCATTTTTGGTTCCTAAAAGAATTGCATGAAGGCTCTACAACAGGGGTGTCAAACTCCAGGCCTGGATGGCCGCAGTGGCTGCAGGTTTTCATTCTAACCTTTTTCATAACAAGTGACCCGTCTTCACTGCTGATTAACTTCTTTTCTTTAGCCCTGTTTTAAGGATTCAGTCCCCTGAATTGATTCTTTTCTTCATTAACTGACAGCCAAACAGAAATTAGACGTGAAATGAGCCGACAGATGATTAGTTAAATTGGGGATTCAAATTCCAACCAATTTCACTCCAACCAGTTTCTTAATGAGATGCTGATTCTTGTTGTTAATAATTGAACCCGTCATTTAATTCCATGGCTTGTTGCTGCTCTCGTTCTGCCACAGCAGACATTTCCAAAACTGTCCGTTTTACTAAGATCTTCACCCTTCTTTATTTTCAGCTATTGTGTGATGGGCACAGGGGAGCTGGTCATGTGGCTTCTTGTTTTGTGTCTCATTATTGTTTGGCTGCTAATTAAGGACAAAGAAACAACTAAGACAGGGGTGTGCAAAGTCATTCCTGGAGGGCCGCAGTGGCTGCGAGTTTTTGTTCCAACCCAGATGCTTAATTAGAAAACAATCCTTGCCAATAATTACATTTCATGGCTTGTTAGTGCTTTAACTCTGCTATGTCAAGTCATTCTCATATCCTAGATTTTTTTGTCCATTCTAAGGATATCATCCAAATACTCTGAAGTGTAAAACGGATGGGTAATTCTCAATCCTTCACTTTTTTCTCTTCTCTTTCCTTCCAAGTATTTAATTAAACCAAATAGTGTGTGATAAATACACACAGGTGTAAAGGGTAATAATAATAATAATAATAATTCATTACATTTATATAGCACTTTACTCAATACTCAAAGCGCTATCCACACAGGGAGGAACCGGGAAGTGAACCCACAACCTTCCATAGTCTCCTTACTGCAAAGCACAGGCAAAATGGATAACTGCTGGTTTCTTTTGTCATTTGCATCTTACTGTTAATAAGGAGCTATTAAAAACCAAGAATGCGGCTGTTTAAGATTTAAATAAGCAATAAGGGTGCAAAATCTTAATGAGGGAGATAACTAAAATGAAGCAGAAGTGTTTCTAGAGCAATAAGTGCTTCTTATTAAGCAATTGGGTTGGAACAAAAACCTTCAGCCACTGCGGCCCTCCAGGAATGACTTTGCCCACCCCTGAACTAAGGGGTCTGAGTCACGTCAATTAAAACCAAGGCAAAAGAAGTTAATTAGCAGCAAAAACTGATCACTAATTAAGGAGATGGTTAGAATGAAAACCTGCACCCACTGCGGCCCTCCAGGACCGGAGTTCAACACCCCTGCTCTAGAAAGAACTTGTTTGTTTAGATCAGTGGTTCTCAATCTGTGGGGCGGGCCCCACTAAGGGGGTGCAAAGTAACAAAAGGGGGGGGGGGTGCGAAGATGTGAAAAAAAGAAAACAAGAATCGAAAATATGAAAAATCCATCTATTGAAACCAAAACAAATTAACTTGAACTACATTCTGATACTAGAAAAATAGAGTTGGATAAATGTCGATTTAAAAGTTAAGTAGGAATAATAAAATATGCATCTATGATATATCATTAATTAAAAAAGAACAAATTGGTATTAGTGGACTCCTTTCAAAAAAATGTTAGGGGGGGGGCGATTTAAGCCTGTTATGAAAACTCGGGTCGCAAATACTTGAAGGTTGAGAAACGCTGGTTTAGATCCATTACAGTCTGTCTGAGTAACACCACCAAGCACTTGATTTCTTGTACAGTCCAGAATCACACAAGGAACACCACCCTGAAACACAAATGGGCTCAGGTTTTCTTGATCTGTTAATATCCTGCTTAGGTAGCCTACTAAAAACCTTCAAATATTTTTGTTTTGTCCACGTCTTTTTTTCAAACCTTTTTCAAAGTCCATTGAGCCCATTTCATAAGTGAAGAACCTTTCACAGAATTCAAATTTCAATTTGTCAAGCAATCCATTCAGTGAAGAACCACACAAGCCAGTGAAGTGCCAGGAAAGAACCGTTGGTTTTTTGCTTGCTGGGATTGGCTCCAGCTTCCCTGTGACCCAGCTGAGGATCAAGCAAGTTTAGAAGATGGTATACAAATGAGGAGTGCGATTTTAAAATGGATTGATTAAGAGTTCTCTTCCAATGTTGGTTTCAGGTGTGTACATCACCTGCCACTCGCACTGTGTGACCCTGAGCAAGTCACTTCACCCTCTTGTGCTCCATTTGGAAAAAGAAATGAAATTTTAACCAAGGCGTCGGAATTAAGGCGTCGGGGAAATAAATAAATAAATGTAAATGAGAACCGGACATGGACACAGCACCACAAATTCAGGTCGGGAAGGCAAGACAGCACCTTTATCACTTAAGGCGACTAAGGAAATTCAAGGTCTATTTTGAAAACCTTTTCCATGGGTGCCATAGTGACACAGAGCTGCACATGATGGTTTGGAAATTGCTCAGTTCTGGGACCGCAAAGCTCTGCAGGGAGGGGGTCCGTCGGGCCCGGTCTTAGGTATTATGGGGCCCTAGGCGAAAGGGGGGTCCAGGGGCCCCCCTGGAAGCTCTGCGAAATGCGTGAAAATTAGACCAAGGAGACGTTTTCTTGTAACGTTATGAGGTCATCACCCTGCGAACCCTGTGAACGTTCGACCCATAGAGATCTTGACTCAAACCGATCCGCTTTTATAGACCGCCGCCCACGCGGACACGCCCCCGCTGGCCCACGTGATTTAAACATGCGAAGGGAGGGGCGGGCCGGGGGCCTGGCCGCCGTCGATCCGGAGCCCTAGGCGGTCGCCTACTTCGCCTATGCCTAAGGCCGGGCCTGGGTCCGTTCAACACAGCACATCCTAAAGTCGGCACTGCTGTCTCTGCAGGACATCTACACCAAGCAATTAAAATAATTCTGGACTCTACCCACCCCAGCAACAGACCCTTCAGCCTGTTAGAACAAAGACCGAGAGACCCTCAGGCCATTAGGATCCTGAATTATGACATGCCAACAAAACATTTGACCCTAAAATTCATTGCATGCTTATTTTAACTTCCCGCACAGTCACTTTATACATTTTTTACTGTTTCAGATTTGAAAAATTAATTTGATCTTTTTCTTAATTTTACTGTTCTATTGTGTGTTTGCTTTTGTTTTGCACTATGTTGGAGTAGGCTAGCCTTTTCTTTTTACTGCGTGGTGTACCTGTGTAAGTGTGACGAAACAAACTTTTGAATCTTGCCTTCCATGCATCTGCTTTAATATTTATGACACGTTACCGAAGTTGCTATGGACTGGCGTCCCGTCCAGGGATTGTGATTGGTTCCAGCATCCCCACGTCACCGCTCTGGATCACCAGGTTTCGATGATGGTATAAGAATGAGTTAGTTTAAATGGATTAGCGTTTCTTCCAATGTTGGTTTCTGCCGCGGCAGAATACGAGTCTGGATTTTTGAAAACAATGGGGAGGTCCAGGAAATGGCTGGAGATCGCGTGTGACAATTGCATTACTTGTATTGCTCTTAGTTCAAGTTCTGAAGATGTCGTACATTCTTTTACTAAACGGACCGTGGGGGGGTTAGAGAATCGATCATATAGGAAACTATCGAGAGTTTTACTTTTGTTTTGCCTGTTCATATTTGAAAACAGCAGCGAGCGCACCACCCTCTTGTTTTCCTGCAGCTTCTTAGATAATCTCGGCCTGTGGCCGTAGCCTGGAGCTGCCCCCCTCCCTTCTGGGGAGGTGTGCGGTTGAAAGCCGCAGCTGAGCGCTGACTCCGCCCATTTTGGAGGTGCGTCTCAGCCGACGCCTACTTTCGGCGTGACCTGATTGGCCACAATTGAAGGCAGTGTCCTTATAAATTAAGCGACGCCACCGCCTTCCCTCTTCTCTTTTTTTAAAGGCACAGGAGTGGAAGGTAAGAGTACGGCTTTACACACACATATTATAGATGCGTAGTCCCATCCAGCTGCTTTCATGTCCATATTGTGAGGACGTGGCTAGCAATTAAACGCTTATTTTGGCGACTTTTACGTTTCCCGAACTTGGATACAGGCATAGCAACGTGCTCGTGATAGGGCAGTGAGTTACGGGCGCTGCGTGGTTTGATTTAGTTAAGAGTCACACGTGTTGACGGTCCACTGTACAGCGTTAGATGGAGTATTAGGGGTATTCGTTGTCATAAGAATAAAAAAGGGAGCTACACAAAGCCAACATATTCTGTCTGAAGCGCAGCAGTGTGTGAGAAAGGCAGCGGTTTGATTCTTTCCTCGCGAAGCACATCAGCTGCTCTTCAGATCTCGTCTCTCTTTTTTTTTATTTTAAATCGTTTAGATCTAAGTGAAGCCCACCAATGGATTGTCACTGTCTTTTGATTAACTGCTCTCAAAGAGCACGTACACTTCACACCCGCTGGAAAGCTGGGGTTTCAAAGAATTCGCGTGCGCGTCGTCTGTAATTAGCCCGAGGACACCAGTAACACACCCCTCCGCAGACATGCGATATACAATACGGGCTGGTCTACGTGCTGAAGGTACCGTCGTGCTCGCTCTTCTGATTCGGAAAGGACGAGGCTTCATTGCTGAGGTCCTTTTTGTGTGCCGTTACCCTTCTCCGCTTTCTCTCCTACTTCTCTCCGTAGCTGGCGATATTTTAATCGTGATATCTGATGCCTGCCCCAAGTGTGAAGCAGCCCTTTTGCCTTGTGTGGTGGTGTAAAGCCGATCGGAGCCCCCCGATGTGTGTGTGTGTGTGGGCTGAACTAGAGGAGTTCGCTGCAAAACGTTTTAAAATCATTAGTCCGAATATTAATTCGAGTAAAAGGTATAATTATGTATGCAGAAATTTCCTTGATATGATTTTATCAATTATTTAGATTTCATATTCACTACGGCAGTACACCTTCATAATGCCACACGGTCACTGCTCCTTTATCTCGAGCCAAGTTTAGAAGTGTGTTTATTTTCTGTAATTCTTGTGTGAATTTTTAAGGAAGGCGATTGTTGTTTGTTATAATATTCGTATGTCATTCTGCTACTGTGTGACCATGAGGAAGTCACTTCACCTGCCTAATTGGAAAAGCAAAAGAAATGGAGCCAATTGGATAAAGGCGTCAGCCAAATAAAATAATGTAATGTTCATGTAAACTGGTGCAGGAAGAATATGGTGGATGGGTGCCAGTGTTTACCCAGCAGTGGAATCGTGTCACATTCAAGGTTGAATGTCGTCTTGTGCCCAGTGCTGCTGGGATTGGCACCTGAACTGAAAAAGTAATTTTAGAAAGACGGATGGATTGTTAACTCTTAGGGTGTTAAAACTTGTCATTACAACAACTTCGTCTTCTTTCGGCTGCTCCCGTTAGGGGTTGCCACAGCGGATCATCCAAAATTGTTAACTTCTTTTAAAACAAGGGTTGAACATTAGGGAACCCATCACCTTTTTATCAGTAGCAATAAAAAGCTGTATTCCCTCTTGGGACAAAATAAGTTCTGCCTGTCTGTAATTTTATAGTTCCTTTCTTATTGGTCTGTCTGTCTAGCCATCTTATATAGTTCATATCTTATCTATGTATATTTTATAGTGCTTTTTTTCTATCTGCCTGTCTACCTGTTGTTATATAGTACTTTTTTGTCTAATACATCTGTTTATATAGTGCCTTTTATCAACCTGTTATGTCTATTAGACAGATAAAGGCACTATATAACAGGTAGATAAAAAGGCACTACATAACATATGTCTATTAGACAGATAAAAAGGCACTATATATGTTATGTAGTGCCTTTTTATCTACCTGTTATATAGTGCCTTTTTATCCGTCTAATAGACATGTTATATAGTGCCTTTTTATCTGTCTAATAGACACAGATATTGTAGGTAAAAAGGCAGTATATAAGAGAAAAAGGCACCGTGTCTCTCTATCTATCCATCCATTTTCCAACCCCTGAATCCAACCACAGGGTCATGGGGGTCTGCTGGAGCCAATCCCAGCCAACACAGGGTACAAGGCAGGAACCAATCCCGGGCAGGGTGCCAACCCACCGCAGGACACACACAAACACACCCACACACCAAGCACACACTAAGGCCAATTTAGAATTGCCAATCCACCTAACCTGCATGTCTTTGGACTGTGGGAGGAAACCCACGCAGACACGGGGAGAACATGCAAACTCCACACAGGGAGGACCTGGGAAGCGAACCCGGGTCTCCTAACTGCGAGGCAGCAGCACTACCACTGTGCCACCGTGCCGCCCGTTTCTATCTGTCTTCTATAATACACTACCATGGCTGTCCATTTGTCTGTCCAGGATTTTAAATCACCTGTAGCTCGCAAACCGCTTCACCTATTGACTTGAAATTTGGTACACATATACTACGTGACGTCTACTCTCCGCTTTCAGGGTGATGATTTTATTACTTTTTATTTTATTTTATTGTAGAATCAACTCTCGGCCGGGCGGCGCATGCATACGGGTGCCGTTCTTATTCCCTACCACCTTCGCTAATCATTCTTGAGGCAGATTGAAGACTTAAGTGCCAGATTAAGTGAAAAATTAAAGAAAATGTACTAAGTAATTGCAACACAAAAACTACCTTAATCAGTTTTAACGCGAAAAGATGCCGATGAAAGAAGAGAAGCAGCGGGCCACTAGGGAGGAGAAAAGAAGAGCTGCTCAGGAAACAGCAAGCACATCAACCTCTGAGCAAACGAATGATAAACGTACAGAGAAAGAGGATGGAAACTAGGAATGCTCAAGTCAAGTGTAATCGTGCAGTGCGCCGTTACTGGTATTATATAATTCCTTTCATGTCGCTCTGTCTGTCTTGTACTGTATATCTGTAGTTCCTTTTATATCTATCTATAGAGTTCCTTTCATGTCTATCTGAACATCTATATAAAATATATAATTCACTAAGCTGCCAACAAGTAGCAACCCATGGAAAGCACGCAAGACAGCCACGCCCACCAACTCTAAGACCATTGGATACGACAAAAACTTGCAGAGCCACGCCCACCAACTCAGACGCAGCAACTCACAAAACATGACTTCATTGGATACGACGACAACTCGCTGAGCTACGCCCACCACCTCGGACGCAGCACCTCACAACACAGGGCGTCATTCACGTCCGTCTCTGCTAGACTCCACATGCACCTCTGAGCCACGTTGACTTTTCATTATTCTTTTCGGTTATGACGCACGCACCACCATCGCAAACTTTTACACGCCATGGTCCTAGTGATGGTGGGCGGGTCTCCGTGAATTGCTCTTGCGAGTGGGCACATGACCAGGCGGTGTGTATGCTTTGAGAACGAGGGTGGACGCGGCAGGACCATGTAAGAAGAGGCATGTTTGTCGCGGATGTGAATGAGCGTGCGGCGGCAGTCCTCCAATTGTCAGTCACAGACAATTGTATGTTTTCCTCTCAAAACACAATGAAGGAAGCAGTCTTTAAAAACCAATAAGCCCTGTGCCTCTGTTTCATTAGCGTCTCGCCTGCTTCACCGATGCAAGCCCTGCAACAGTCGAGATGCTCTCTCAGCAGCTGACCTTCTACACAAGCTGTGTGGGTGGGTGGGTGGGTGTTAGTTAATTAGTTACTCGAAGGATTTCAAGATTTAATATGCACAAGCGATAACACTGCAAAAGCAGCCCAAACCAGAAAAGACGGTTGGCAAAAAGTGGCCGACAAATTAAACGCGTGTGCATTGTACTTACTGAAAGCAGCGTTACGGATTTTGCAAATGTTCATTTTTTTCCCTCCTTTTAGACAACTGTGTCTTTCCGGAAGTGTTCAGCCATCAATAAATAGTTATGCGGCGTATGCCTGCAGGAACACGTGCAGCGAGCGAGACACGCACGCACACACGCACGAGAGAGAGAGAGCGAGCGCTGGACACATAAGAATAATAATACTTTGTTACATGATATAGCGGTGTTCTCAGTATTCAAAGCGCTATCCACACAGGGAGAAACCGGGAACCAAACCCACAATCTTCTAGCGTCTCCTTACTGCAAAGCAGCAGCACTACTACTGCGCCACAAGGCAGTTAAAGAATACACCGGGCTCGATTTTCTTATCACTTGTTTACAGCAATCTGGTTCTAGCGTGCATTGTTGCAATGTTACTTTTCTTGGTGGCTTATTACATTACGGATGTTTCACATGTTTATTTTTTCCCCCTGTGCTTAAAAGACATTAAAAAAGTGTTTCTCAACTGTGACTCCGGAACCTCACAGTACGCAAGCTATATTAGGCGTCAACAACGAAGACCCACTACACCTTAATCTACAAGTACTGACAACTGTGTCGTTCAGGATGTGTTCACCCATCAATACATAATTATGCGCCGTATGCTATGCCGCGGGTTGGCTAGTAAAGTATTCTTTTAAAGACTGTAAAGTTGTGGTTGGCTGCTGGCGTGGATGAACGAGTGAGATTTACCTGGAGATTGTAAACTGGTGCAGTAAGAAGTATGGCGGGTGGGTGTCGGTGTTTACCCTTTCCTCCCCTCCAAGGCTGAACATTGCCTTCTGCCCAAAGCTGCTGGAATGGGCGCTGCCGCCTGCGAGCCTGAACCGAAAATGCAGATTTTTAAAAAGATGTTTGTATTGTTAACTGTCTCCCAGTGTCAATGTTTGCTTATTACAAGAATATCTGAAGGGGTGGGGGGGGTACAAGTCTAGGCATTGACGTGCATGGTTTCCGTCCCCTTGTGCTGTATACCTTATCGTGTGAACTCTAAACACTAAGGGTGTTGACATAAAGCAGCTTAATAATTTATAGTGTGACCAAACTGCATTCAATCATTCAAGCCTATAAAGCCTAATAAAGTTCTTTTTCCGGTTTCTTTGTGGTGGCACAGGCCGCCATCTGCTCAAAGCACTGTGATGTTCCAACATCCATCCATCCATTTTCCAACCCGCTGAATCCAAACACAGGGTCACGGGGGTCTGCTGGAGCCAATCCCAGCCAACACAGGGCACAAGGCAGGAACCAATCCCGGGCAGGGTGCCAACCCACCGCAGGACACACACAAACACACCAAGCACACACTAGGGCCAATTTAGAATCGCCAATCCACCTAACCTGCATGTCTTTGGACTGTGGGAGGAAACCGGAGTGCCCGGAGGAAACCCACGCAGACACGGGGAGAACATGCAAACTCCACGCAGGGAGGACCTGGGAAGCAAACCCGGGTCTCCAAACTACGAGGCAGCAGCACTACCCACTGTGCCACCATGCCGCCCGTTTCTATCTGTCTTCTATAATACGCTACCATGGCTGTTCGTTTGTCTGTCCAGGATTTTAAATCACCTGTAGCTCACAAACCGTTTCACCTATTGACTTGAAATTTGGTACACATATACTACGTGACGTCTACTCTCCGCTTTTGGGGTGATGATTTTATTACTTTTTATTTTATTTTATTGTAGAATCAACTCTCTGCAGGGTGGCCGGGCGGCGCATGCGTACGGGTGCCGTTCTCATTCCCTACCACCTTCGCTAATCATTCTTGAGGCAGATTGAAGACTTAGGTGCCAGATTAAGTGAAAAATTAAAGAAAATGTACTGAGTAATTGCAACACAAAAAGTAACGTAATCAGTTTTAACGCGAAAAGATGCCGACGAAAGAAGAGAAGCAGCGGGCAGCTAGGGTGGAGAAAAGAAGAGCTGCTCAGGAAACACCAAGCACATCAACCTCTGAGCAAACGAATGATAAACGTACAGAGAAAGAGGATGCAAACCAGGAATGATCAAGTCAAGTGTAATTGTGCAGTGCGCCGTTACTGGTATTATATAATTCCTTTCATGTCTCTCTGTCTGTCTTATACTGTATATCTACTTTCTTTCATATCTATCTATAGAGTTCCTTTCATGTCTATCTGAACATCTATCTGTATGTGTATATATATATATATATAATTCACTAAGCTGCCAACAAGTAGCCACCCACGGAAAAGCACGCAAGACAGCCACGCCCACCAACTCTAAGACCATTGGATACGATGAAAACTCGCAGAGCCACGCCCACCAACTCAGACGCAGCAACTCACAAAACACGTCGTCATTGGATACAACGACAGTTTGCTGAGCTACGCCCACCACCTCGGACGCAGCACCTCACAACACAGGGCGTCATTCACGTCCGTCTCTGCTAGACTCCACATGCACATCTGAGCCACGTTGACTTTTCATTATTCTTTTCGGTTATGACGCACGCACCACCATCGCATACTGTTTTACACGCCATGGTCTTAGAGTTGGTGGGCGGGTCTCCGTGAGTTGCTCTTGCGAGCAGGCACATGACCAGGCGGTGTGTATGATTTGAGAACGAGGGTGGACGCGGCAGGACCATGTAAGAAGAGGCATGTTTGTCGCGGATGTGAATCGCTGAATGAGCGTGCGGCGGCAGTCCTCCAATTGTCTGTCACGGACAATTGTATGTTTCCCTCTCAAAACATAATGAAGGAAGCAGTCTTTAAAAACCAATAAGCCCTGTGCCTCTGTTTCATTAGCGTCTCACCTGCTTCACCGATGCAGGCCCTGCAACAGTCGAGACGCTCTCTCAGCAGCTGACCTTCTACACAAGCTGTGTGTGTGGGTGGGTGTTAATTAGTTGCTAGAAGGATTGCAAGATTTAATATGCACAAGCGGTAACACTGCAAAAGCAGCCCAAACCAGAAAAGACGGCTAGCAAAAAGTGGCCGACAAATTAAACGCGTGTGCATTGTACTTAATGAAAGCAGCGTTACGAATTTTGCATATGTTCATTTTTTTCCCTCCTTTTAGACAACTGTGTCTTTCCGGAAGTGTTCAACCATCAATTAATAGTTATGCGGCGTATGCCTGCAGGAACACGTGCAGCGAGCGAGACACACACGCACGAGAGCGTGTTACATTGAAATAGCGGTGTTCTCAGTATTCAAAGCGCTATCCACACAGGGAGAAACCGGGAACCAAACCCACAATCTTCTAGCGTCTCCTTACTGCAAAGCCGCAGCACTACTACTGTGCCACAAGGCAGTTAAAGAATACACCGGGCTCGATTTTCTTATCACTTGTTTACAGCAATCTGGTTCTAGCGTGCATTGTTGCAATGTTACTTTTCTTGGTGGCTTATTACATTACGGATGTTTCACATGTTCATTTTTTCCCCCTGTGCTTAAAAGACATTAAAAAAGTGTTTCTCAACTGTGACTCCGGAACATCTCAGTACGCAAGCTATATTAAACGTCAACAACAAAGACCCGCTAACCTCAATCTACAAGTACTGACAACTGTGTCGTTCAGGATTTGTTCACCCATCAATACATAATTATGCGCCGTATGCTACGCCGCAGGTTGGCTAGTAAAGTATTCTTTTAAAGACTGTAAAGTTGTGGTTGGCTGCTGGCGTGGATGAACGAGTGAGATTTAACTGGAGATTGTAAACTGGTGCAGTAAGAAGTATGGCGGGTGGGTGTCGGTGTTTACCCTTTCCTCCCCTCCAAGGCTGAACATTGCCTTCTGCCCAAAGCTGCTGGAATGGGCGCTGCCGCCTGCGAGCCTGAACCGAAAATGCAGATTTTTAAAAAGATGTTTGTATTGTTAACTGTCTCCCAGTGTCAATGTTTGCTTATTACAAGAATATCTGAAGGGGTGGGGGGGGTACAAGTCTAGTCATTGACGTGCATGGTTTCTGTCCCCTTGTGCTGTATACCTTATCGTGTGAACTCTAAACACTAAGGGTGTTGACATAAAGCAGCCTAATAATTTATAGTGTGACCAAACTGCATTCAATCGTTCAACCCTATAAAGCCTAATAAAGTTCTTTTTCCGGTTTCTTTGTGGTGGCTCAGGCCGCCATCTGCTCAAAGCACCGTGATGTTCCAACATCCATCCATCCATTTTCCAACCCGCTGAATCCGAACACAGGGTCACGGGGGTCTGCTGGAGCCAATCCCAGCCAACACAGGGCACAAGGCAGGAACCAATCCCAGGCAGGGTGCCAACCCACAGCAGGACACACACAAACACACCAAGCACACACTAGGGCCAATTTAGAATCGCCAATCCACCTAACCTGCATGTCTTTGGACTGTGGGAGGAAACCGGAGCGCCCGGAGGAAACCCACCCAGACACGGGGAGAACATGCAAACTCCACGCAGGGAGGACCTGGGAAGCGAACCCGGGTCTCCCAACTGCGAGGCAGCAGCGCTACCCACTGCGCCACCGTGCCGCCCATGATCCAACATTGATGGATTAAAAGCCAGAAGTCTGCATGACCATCATCATCATCAAGTCCTTCCATGAGAACCCTAACTACAAAGAGGACTATTTCATTTATGTTGGGTAGAATGCCCAGAGGGGAGTGGGTGGTCTCGTGGCCTTGGACCCCCTGCAGATTTTATTTTTTTCTCCAGCCGTCTGGAGTTTTTTTTTTTTTGTCCTCCCTGGCCATCGGACCTTACTCTTATTCTATGTTAATTAATGTTGTCTTATTTTAATTTCTTACTTTTGTCTTTTGTCTTTCTTTTCTTCATTACGTAAAGCACTTTGAGCTACATTTTTTGTATGAAAATGTGCCATAGAAATAAATGTTGTTGTTCATATTTTCAAACGCACTTGATCCAGTTCAGAGTCACAAGGGCTGAAGCCTAATCCAAGAGGGTGCCAGTCTACTGCCAGCCAATAAAACTGTATGCAATTAAAAATGGCATGAGTCACAATAATATGAAAATTCTTGTTAACGATGAATAAGAATTTTCCGACTATGCAGTTTTTTCCATGATGGCAGAAGGGTGACACTTGTGAAGTTGTACAGTAGGGAAACATTCAACCAGTCGGAAGATAAGCTGCTGGCCAGTCTTTATTTACATAATGGGCATTGTGGCATTGGGTCACTGGCCTTATTTACATAGTGGGCATTGTGGCATTGGGTCACTGGCCTTATTTACATAGTGGGCATTGTGGCATTGGGTCACTGGCCGACGTGCCTCCTGGATGGAGCTGCTATGTTTTGTTGATGCGCATTCCGCTAATAAATTTGAATGCATGCTGCTTCTGGGCCAGGCGTGTGTCTTTCAAGTGATTTATTACAAGTTTTAGAAAATGGGTGTTTGTTTGGATGTTCAGCGACTTTGCATTTTTATTTCTTTTATAAGTTCGATTTGACTGATAAAATACATCCAAGAGTAGTAGCTTTGTGTAGTGTGGTGCCCTCAACCTTTAATAAGTGAAGCACAGCTATTAGAGGTTTGTATTGAAATTGGCAGGCTTGTGTTTACGTGGCATCCTCAACTTTGAGAAGGTAGGCATACATTTAGGATTATGTAATGGGCGCAGCTGATTTATAGTGTGATATCTTCAGTCTTAACGAGAGGAGCACGACGTGCATGATTAGATTCGAAAGTACCATTCTTGTGCAGTGTGGTTAGATTTTTAACCATGAGATTTACAGATTTGTGTAATTCGGTATCCTCGACCTTGGTAAGGCTGGCACAGCCAACAGATTGGTTTCAAGAGAAACTGGCTTGTAGGGTGGCAGTTTTAATAAGATAGCCATGTATAATACGAGTAGAAGATTTGTATGGTGTACTGTCTTCACCCTTAACAAGATTTTCTTACATTAAAGACCATTTCTCTTTAAGTTTATCGCTTGTTTTTTCAGGTTAAGCAGAATGCCACTTGCACGAGTTTTGACCAAAGCTGCCAAGCAGGCTCTCCTGACCCCTGGCTGCGGGTGCCAAACAGCTGCCATTGCTGTGCGGACAATCAGCTTCTCTCCCCGCCAAGTGACCTCGGATGCAAGCTTTCATTCGGTTTCCTTTTCTGAGACGGACCACCCAAAAGTTTTAATCACAGGTACTTGTGCTCCTATGTTTAAAAAAAATAGTCCTATTGGGGTTGTGGCCTGCCTTGTACAGCACTCTTTGGAAGGCCTCTCGTAACTGCTCATTTTGGTGGGTGCCCATATACTCTACGGGTGGGTGGGTATGTATGCATTCACACACACTAGGGGGTGCAAGCCCCTTTGGTGCCCAACCCCCAGTTGTGGTGCCACTCGCGTTGTGAAGGTGGGGGGGGGGGGGGCTGAACACACCCCAAGGAGATGCGGTCGCTCATCTGAAACCCCCTCTTAAATGGTGATACAATGGGAAACAAATAGGTTTAACCTCCTCTTTGCTCGATCAGCTGCTGCTGCCGTGTCGTGTCTACAACGGCACTTTGAACATTTAAAAACCTGGACAGCAGCTGTCTGTCTTTGTCTTTTATTTACAACTCCAGGCATGGTTAAATCTCCAAGTCTTGTCTCGCAGGACGTGAGCTCTTGATATTTTGTAGTTTATAATTTAAAAACAGAATAAGAATCTGAAAATCTTACCAACATCGCATTAAAGTTTGATAAATTCTGAAAAGAATGATGGCAAACATATTTATGTAGGTTTTAAAATAAGCCTGATTTAAACTGTGACACGAAAAATCCCATAAAATTGTTGCACTTGCAGGCTTAGGATTTCATATATAGAGAGTATATGTATATGTGTGTGTGTGTATATGTTGTGACAGATAGGGGCGCTCTCGCTTCCTCGAACCCTCAGACAATATGTCAGACACCAGATAAAAGTCCAAGAATTATTTTTTTATAATAATAATGTGCACAAAGCACCCTCCACTCCACAATACTCAATAATAACAAATCACAATCCTCCACTCCCAGACGCTTAGTCACCCTGCCTCCCAACTCCGCTCACCCATCTGGGATTTCCCACAGTCCTTTATAGTCCGTGACCCGGAAGTGCTTCTGAACCCTCGGTCCATGTGACTTCCTAGCACTTCCGGGTCAGATCAAAACTGTTCTTTTTTTTTTTTTTTTTTTTTTTTTTCATCCCGGAAGCACATCATTTCTTCAGTCCATGTGACTGGGATGTACTTCCAGGGTGTAGGGAAAATAGTCCTTACTCCTCCCTGCAGCGTCCTCTGGTGGCCCCAATGGTATCCAGCAGGGCTGTGAATAAACACTCCATTGTCCATAATTCCCTGCTGGCATTCTGGGCACTTCCGTGCTACAGGGAGGGCTCCATCTGGCGGCCTGAGGGTATTGGCTGGGATGAATGGCTGGCTATGTGTGTGTATATATGTATATGTATGTATGTATGTATGTATGTATATAATATGTATGTATGTGTGTGTATATATATATATATATATATAATATGTATGTATATGTGTATGTATGTGTGTCTATCTATCTATCTATCTATCTATGTATGTATGTATGTATGTATGTATATAATATGTATGTATGTGTGTATATATATATATATATATAATATGTATGTATATGTGTATGTATGTGTGTCTATCTATCTATCTATCTATCTATGTATGTATGTATGTATGTATGTATGTATGTATGTATGTAGATATATCATATCTATCTATCTATCTATCTCCATCCATCCATTTTCCAACCCGCTGAATCCGAACACAGGGTCATGGGGGTCTGCTGGAGCCAATCCCAGCCAACACAGGGCACAAGGCAGGAACCAATCCTGGGCAGGGTGCCAACCCACCGCAGGACACACACAAGCACACACTAGGGCCAATTTAGAATCGCCAATCCACCTAACCAGCATGTCTTTGGACTGTGGGAGGAAACCGGAGCACCCGGAGGAAACCCACGCAGGGAGGACCTGGGAAGCTAACCCAGGCCCCCAGGTCTCCCAACTGTAAGGCAGCAGCGCTACCCACTGCACCGCCGTTCTATATAATATAAAATATATGAGAGTGTGTGATACTTGATTGTAGCAGTGTGGCTCCTTCTAGGTTTTTATTTGTAAACTCAGCCAATACACATAAAATGAAGCCAGTCTTTTCACAGCAAACGCCTTAAAAATGGGTTTCAGTAAATAATGGGACAAAAGCCTTTATTTTTTTTTGCTTTCACTTCTGTCATTCAACCATGGAGCACTGGATCAGCACAAGCGAAGCCCCCTCAGACTTCTTTCCTGTACGGTCAAAGCAGCAGGCCTGTCCCAACTAACGGATTTCTCCTATGTCACACTGGAATCTCGCTCAGCCGTTTTATCTCATTTCCACATTGCTAAAAAGTGAGTTCACGTGAACTGCAAATGCCCTTACAGTAGACCCTCTGTCCCGTTGCCAAGAGTTATTCCTACTGAAACTGAAACGGCTTTAAATTGTTGACTGGCTGGCGGCCCGCACTGCTGTCACCCTGCCAGCACTACATTGTGTGTGAATGCCGCTCATATCTAATGCTGTGCTTGTTTTTTTTTGTAGGGGGTCTGGGGCAGCTGGGAGTTGGGCTGGCTAAACTGCTGAGGTAAGGAAGGGTTTTGTTGACTTGTGGTTACATAATGTAGTGTGAATTACTAATGCAGGCTTCTTAATAAGGCGATGGGGCTTGTAGGTCTCGCCATGCATGAGTGTGCCTGTGGAAGCCTGTCACTTTAGAGCTGTCATGGCTCGCTCTGTGGTTTAGGTTTGCCTTTACTTCCACTCTTGGAGAATATGAGCTGGGTCTAAGTAGGGAGAAGGCCACTCCTGGAATGTGTGGGAGTTTATTTTAACTGTAGACTTCGCTGAATATTATAGATTACACAGATTTAGTTGACCATCACCTCCTAATGGAAGTGCAGCTACATTGGCACCCATTGTCAGAGCTGATAAACACCATTCTGAAGGGATCTCAGGGTGACCCTTTATAAATTGACCCATATACTGGGGTGTAACTCCTTTTTAGTGGTTTGTCACAAGCCATATATTGTACTAGCCGTCCCCCGTGGCTCTGCCCATTAAGTAGTGAAACAGGACAGTGAGGAGGGTCCTGCCCGGCTCCCTACTCCTGACGTCGCGCTTCCCCCTCCCCTCGGCCTACAGCCTCTGATTAGCGTGAATATATCGCACTTGCAAGTGAACGATGATTCTTAGCGTGATGAGAGATGTCGCAAAATCAACCGGAATGTTCAAGCAGATTCTAGAAAAAAAATGTCTAAATCCGTGAAGTAGGTCTCTCATTCGCTAGCTAAGCAGATGTAAGGTACACTCCAAGGCTGGCACGTGAGTGAGGAGGGCCCACCCCATCTCTCTCATATCGGTACTGCAAGCAAACTATGATTCTTGGCGTGATGAGAGAAGTCGCAAAATCAACCGGAATGTTCAAGCAAATTCTAGAAGAAAAAAAAAAAAACCCAATCTAAATCTGTTAAGTAGTTTTCTCGTTCGCTAAGCGGAGGTAAGGAACGACCTGAGGCTGGTGCGTGAGTGAGGGGGTCCCTGTCTCCCTCCCCTCGGCCCACTATGTCTCTCTCTCTTGGATTCATGCAAATATATCGGTACCACAAGAAGACTATGATACTTAGCGCGATGAGAGAAGTCACAAAGTCAACTGGATTTGTTCAAGAAAATTCTAGGAAAAAAAACAATCTAAATCCGTGAAGTAGTTCTCTCGTGGAAAGCGAACAGACATACAGGCAGATATTGGAGATATATAGGGTGGCACGGTGGTGCAGTGTGTAGCGCTGCTGCCTCGCAGTTAGAAAACCCGGGTTCGCTTCCCGGGTCCTCCCTGCGTGGAGTTTGCATGTTCTCCCCGTGTCTGCGTGGGTTTCCTCCCACAGTCCAAAGACATGCCGGTTTGGTGCATTGGCAATCCTAAATTGTCCCTTGTGTGTGCCCTGCGGTGGGCTGGCACCCTGCCTGGGGTTTGTTTCCTGCCTTGCACCCTGTGTTGGCTGGGATTGGTTCCAGCAGACCCCTGTGACCCTGTAGTTAGGATATAGCAGGTTGGATGATGGATGGATGGATGGATATAATAGAGAGAGACAGAGAGATGCAGTTTGCCCACTAGTGGCAGAGTAGGTGGTTTTAATCCAGGGGCTACCACTCCCTAAATGGACACATTCAGTTGTGGATGTGCCCGAAGTTGGCACTGCCCGGTTTAGGGTATGGTATTTGGTATCGATGGGTGCTGTTTGAAATTGCATTTAGGAATTGGTTCTCCTTGGCACCATCCGGTTTCATCCAGTAACCACCTGCATCAATTTTATGAAAATTGATTTTTTTTTTTTATGTTTTTATGACCTTTGCCAAACCCTCAGGTGTCGCCACCAACATCGTAATTAAGAATGTGACATTTTAGAGCTGGCATGTAGTTGATAATGGAGGAATGTGTGTCTGTTGATTTTAATATTTTTCCATATTTATTTTTTTTTTTTGCATGTTCCACCTCTAGGAAACGTTTTGGGAACAGCAACGTCATTCTGTCAGATATCAGGAAGCCCAGCACTCAAGTATTCCACAGTGGTGAGTCATCCCTTTTATGGTTTGGCCTCTCTAGTGGTCTCCAACCTATTAGTTCTTCACCAGAAAATTCAACCCGCAAAAATTATTAGAAGCTTAACCTTTCACTGTTGCTGTAAAAAATAGCTACAAAGCCAAAAAAAGGCGATTTTTGAAGTTTCCTGTTCTTGAGCTTGTTTATCTGTTTTAGGGCCTTTCATCTACTCGGACATTTTGGACTACAAGAACCTTCGTGAGATTGTGGTGAACAACCGTATTACCTGGCTTGTTCATTACAGTGCTCTGCTCAGTGCCGTCGGGGAAGCCAACGTCCCCCTTGCCCGGGCTGTCAACATCACTGGTGAGTCGTCCCAATTGGCCGGACTGAGTGGCCACAGTGGTAGAAGTATAATAAACGCTTATTTTTATGAGGTCTGGTGTAATGTATTATACAAGGGACGTTCAAAATGTTTCCACACTTTTCTATTTTTGTTGGAAGTGGTGAAGGCGGGGAAGAGCAGTGATTGGTCGTGTCTGAGAGTGTCATGTGACTTGTTCTGTCTGGCAAGCCAGCTGTCCTCGCAGTTTAGTATAAGAGATGTCACCCTGTGGTGAAGATGGCTGTGAAACTTACAAATTGCACCAAAGAGGAATGACGTTCTGTGATGCTCTTTTTGTGGGCAGAAGGTGTGCCGGGAGGACAAATTCATCTCCTCTGCATGTGTGCTCAGTATGGGGATACAGTTCTCTCTCGTAGAGTCGTCTGTGAGTGGATTGAAATGTTCAAAAATGGCCGTACTAGTGTGACAGATGCAGAGAGCGCTCTGGACGTCCAGCTACAGCCAAATCTGTCAAAGGGAATTGTGTTGCTCCACGTCGATGCCCGCCCTCACACTGCAGCCCACACATTGGAAACCCTCGGACCAACTGAAGGAAGGGGTGGGGGGGGGTTATGGAACACCCAGATTTAGTGCCATCTGATTTCCACCCTTTTGGACCACTCAAAGCTTTAAGAGGAAGAAGATTTTCATGTGGTGGTGATGATGTGAAAGCAGCGGTGCAGCAGTGGCTACGCGCTCAACCAAAAACATTTTTTGCTGATGGCATTAAAATGTTGGTATGACGCTGAGAAAATGGCATCGAAAACGAAGGTGACAATGTAGAAAAGTGATGGAATTTGTTTTTGAAATTCTTAATAGTTTAAAAAAAAAAAAAAAAAAAAGTGCGGAAACTTTTTGAACTTCCCTTGTATGATTCCACAATTTTCATATTCCTTGTGTGTGTGTACATGTGACTGACGCTCTCACTCTGTAGAGCAACTTTGTGAAAAATTTATTAGAGTACCGTGAGGTATTCCAAAAAAGAAGGAATTAGTCTGCATCCCCTGTTGTCAACTGCGTTATTGAACCTATATGCTGTGACAGTAACTTTTGTTACTCGGAACATAACATTCCCAAATTCATGTAATCCAATTCAGAGTCCTTGAGGATCAATGCACATGACAAGAACCAGTCCTGAATGTAGTACTAATCCATCAGAGGGAACCCAAATAAAGCCACTATAGCATCCAAAAATGATCTAAACATGCATATCTACTGGGGGGAAAGCCAGAATATCTGGAGGACAAACATATGCAGACATGAGGAGATGTCTAACCAGACTGACTGGTTGTGGGGTTCTGGAGCTGTCTGGCCAAGAGCGGCACTTGGGGGTGGCAAGTGGGGCGACCGCACCTAAGGGGGCCCCGCTTTTGAGGTCCGCATGTCCTGTTCGAGTGGATTTGTCAAGCTATTTTCTTCTGTGTGTGTGGGTATATATTCGTATGTGTATATGTCTGGCCAAGTCAGGCGTCAGAATAGCACACAAACCCACGAACAATCTGCGGACGGTCCTCTAATGCAGTTTATAGTATTCCATGCAGTTCTTGCCCAGCGGTATACGTAGGACAAACGTCAAAAGGAATCGCAACACGAATACATGAACATCGCAACGCCGTCACAAGAAAGGACTCGCGATCACAGATCTACACGTATACTAAATCAATGGCACATACATTTAACTGGGACAATAGGACAAGTAAGATTTAAGGCCAGTGCCAAAAGTGCTAGAGGGCTGGCCGAGTCTTGGCTATCAAATGAGAACGCCATCAACAGACACTTGAACATAAATCCAGCATATGCTAACTTAAGAAGAACATGCTCATAATAAATAAAATCTTTACAACCAATAACCCCCCCCACGTAACTTTTGCTATATATTGCCTTTTGATTCTTGTCAGTTTAAGCATTATCCTCTGATGAAGGCCCCAGGTAGGGGCTGAAAGCTCAGGAATAAAAACTACTTTGATATGAGATTCATTTTTCTCCCTTTGTGGATCTCCAGCTGCAAATATTCAAACCGCATCACAGACCTTCTCTTCCATGTATGTATTTATTCATTTCATTCGTAGTCTGAGTCCTGACCTGATTGTATGGGTGGTTACCTACCAGGTAGCGCATGTTGTTGGTCTGCCATTTGGCAAATATCCACCACGGGGCCCTCTTCAGTTGTGAGAAGCAGATTATGGAATGTTGCATAGTTTACTGTCAAATAATGCAGAGAGTACGCGACACGTGTTTCGTCTTCGGACTACGAATGCAATGAATGTAATTACTGTGATCGACAGGCTTTCAAATAAACGAACCACACACCGTGGCACAGCGTAAAGGGACTTCGTCTGTTTATATACAGTCATATGAAAAAGTTTGGGAACCCATCTTAATTCTTTGGATTTTTGTTTCTCATTGGCTGAGCTTTCAAAGTAGCTTCTTCCTTTTAATATCTGACATGCCTTATGGAAACAGTAGGATTTCATCTTATTGGATTAACAGAAAATATGCAATATGCATCATAACAAAATTAGACAGGTGCATAAATGTGGGCACCCCAACAGAGATATGACATCAATACTTAGTCGAGCCTCCTTTTGTAAATCTAACAGCCTTTAGACGCTGTCCTCCTATAGCCTCTGATGAGTGTCTGATTCTGGATGGAGGTATTGTTGACCATTCTTCATACAAAATCTCTCCAGTTCAATTTGATGTGTGCCAAGCATGAACAGCCTGCTTCAAATCACCCCATAGATATTCAAGTCAGGGGACTGTGACAGCTATTCCAGAAAATTGTATTTCTCCTTCTGCATGAATTCCTTTTGTAGGTTTCCAAGTGTGTTTTGGGTCATTGTCTTGTTGGAATATCCAACCCCAGTGTAACTTCAACTTTGTGACCGATGCTTGAATATTATCCTGAAGAATTTGTTGATATTGGGTTGAATTCATCAGACCCTCGACTTTAACAAGGACCCCAGTCCCTGAACTGGCCACACAGCCCCACAGCATGATGGAACCTCCACCAAATTTGACAGTAGGTAGCAGGACTTTTTCTTGGAATGTGGTGTTCTTCTTCCGCCATGCAAAGCGCTTTTTGTTCTGACCAAATAACTCCATTTGTGTCTCATTAGTCCAAAGCAGTTTGTTCCCAAATGAATCTGGCTTGTCTAAATGAGCATTGGCATACAACAAGCGACTCTTGTTTGTGGCGAGAGGGCAGAAAGGGCTTCTTTCTCATCACCCTGCCATACAGATGTTCTTTGTGCAAATTGCACTGAATTGTAGAACAATGTACAGATACATCATTGCAGCAGGATGTTCTTGCAGGTCTTTGGAGGTGATCTGTGGGTTGTCTGTCACCATTCTCACAATCCTGCTCATACGCCACTCCTGTATTTTTCTTGGCCTGCCAGACCTGCTGAGTTTAACAGCAACTGTGCCTGTGGCCTTCCATTTTCTGATTCCATTCCTTACAGTTGAAACTGACAGTTTAAACCTCTGAGATGGCTTTTTGTAGCCTTCCCCTAAACCAGGAGACTGAACAATCTTTGTTTTCAGATCTTTGGAGAGTTGCTTTGAGGATCCCATGCTGTCACTCTTCAGAGGAGAGTCAAAGGGAAGGAAGCACAACTTGTAATTGACCACCTTAAATACCTTTATATCTCATGATGTACACACCTGTCTATGAAGTTCAAGGCTTAATGAGCTCATCCAACCAAGTTATTAGCATTGAGCAGTGACAGGCATTCAAATCAGCATAATGACAAGGGGACCCACATTTGCGCACAGCCAGTTTTTCACATTTGATTTAATTTCATACAACTAAATACTGCGTCACTAAAAATCTTTGTTCGGAAAACACCGCAGTACTCAGATGTTCCTAGGAAATGGAAGACAGACCACTGTTATCTTTCATGTTGAAAGGAGAGTCAATTATTATGCAGGCTGAGAGGGCTTCACAAACATTTTCATATGATTGTACATATATATGTGTGCGTGTGTGTGTGTGTGTATATATATAATTTTGAGATGCTTCTAATGTAAATCCTTTTAAAATCCCTCTTCAAGGTCAAATTCCATACACATACGTCTTTGAAAACATTCCATAGTGTGAATATTGATGCACAAAAACCCGTATCGCTAATGATAACCGGCTGACATGACATCACCGTGAGTTATGACTCTGACTCCTGCATGTCGAGACTCGGTATACTTTTCTAGAAGAGGCCCTGCTAATTTCTGCATGTGACAAAGCATCGCATTTCGCACTGTCGTGGTATTGCCATGAATTATGAATTTATATCATTATGTTTTGATAAAGTCCACATTTTATCTTGCAAAAATTTAGCTGAATAATGTAATGAGAAAATCCGGTGTAGGTTAACATTATTTTTTTTATTAAACTCGCGTTCATGTTTATACAGTCCACACATACCAGTAACCGCGTTTGACATAACCAGCCCCGAACCCCCATAAGGCCGCCTCTGCATATGGCACTATATACAGCACTATATACTGTTGATACAAATGATACTAATGGATCTGAACAGGCTAAATGGAGGATTGCATAGTGGATTGGAACAACATTGAGCACAATAAAATAGCCATTCATTGTAGGGACCACTTACACATAGACACACACATATATGCACACCCCTATACTCATCCAGGGCCATTTTGGAATTGCCAGACCACCTGGTATAGAGATGTTTGGGGACCTGGGAGGAATTCCGAGTACCCGGAGGAAAATCTTAAGTGTGTGTAAACTGCAGAGGCAATGTGGGATTTGAACTCAAAATGCTTGAACTATGAGACCGCAGTGCCAGGTAGCGGTCCATTCCCCTTCAGATAAAGGGAAACCTAAATAATGCTAAACATTTTCTAAACTTTTTTTCCTGGTACAGTGTGTTCTATCGGGGTCAAAGATCTGCCTTTTCATGGCCCTGACTGGGCTAAGCAGATCTTTAATAATAAGTTTACATTTGTGGTAAAGTCCAGCACTGTCTTTTTTTCACTGTCCATGAAACCAGTGACAATAAAAGTGTGGTTCCTCTGTCATTATACGTGGATGTGGCTAATGGTTTCTTTAACCTCATGCCAGTTAGTGAACTGTTTGCCTACATAGTTGAACTTGAATTAATCCTTCTCCTCAATGAAGAGTGAAATCCTGCCTAATCGGGCTGACACCATTGCATTGAAGCACTGTGCTATTTGAATTGAGTCACACAAGTGATTTTGTTCTACACTTCCTGCTTTGTCTACATTTTTGAAGCCCGGCGAACAAAGAAAATCGTCAAGACTTATGCCATATAACACCTTTTTAAGGTACATGGCGCAGATCTGTAGTTATTTATTTTGCAGTGGATACATAAGCAGGTGAAGTGACTCAATCTGTCTGAGTTGTGAAACAGAAGCTTTTATGGCTTACGGTCCAGCACAGTATCTGTTAGGCCACACTACCGCTGAGTAGGAGTCTCCTGCGTGAAGTCCAGGCTCTCAAGTTTCCAGCGTCTCCTTGCTAATAGCTTACTTGTGCACAATGTCGTCAAAACAAGAGTACAGGATTGTTGCTATCTGTATTAGAGTAGGAAGTAAACTCTGTGCCTACATTTTCAAAAGGAGCGCCTGCCAATTGGGCAGTATCAGAAAATTCAAAAGTTGCTGTGGTACGCATATTGTTGGTGGCCTGGCTGTACACTCCCTGGCCATTTTATTAGGTACACCTTGCCAGTACCGGGTTGGACCCCCGTTTGCCTTCAGAACTGCCGTAACTCGTCATGTCATAGATTCAAGAAGATGCTAGAAGCATTCCTCTAGGATTTTGGTCTATATTGACATGAAAGTGTCATGATTTGTCGGCTGCACATCCATGATGTGAATCTCCCATTCCACCACATCCCAAAGGTGTTCTAATGGATTGAGATCTGGTGACTGTGGAGGCCATTTGAGTCCAGTGAGCTCATTGTCATGTTTGAGATGATTTGAGTTTGGCACGTTATCTTGCTGGAAGTCGCCTTCAGAAGATGGCCACACTGCGGTCATAAAGGGATGGACATGGTCATCCACAATACTTAGGCTGTGACATTTAAACGATGCTTACTTGGTACTAAGGAGTCCAAAGTGTGCCAAGAAGATATCCCCACTTCATTAGACCACCACCACTAGCCTGAACCATTGATAAAAGGCAGGATGGATCCATGCGTTCATATTGCTGATGCCAAACATTGACCCTACCATCTGAATGTCACAGCAGAAATCGAGTCTCATCAGACCAGGCAGTGTTTTTCCAACCTTCTATTGTCCAATTTTGGTGAGCCCATGTGAATTGTAGCCTCCGGGGTCTGTTCTTAGCAGATAGGAGTGGCACCCGGTGTGGTCTTCTCCTGCTGTAGCCCACCTGCTTCAAGGTTCCAAGTATTGTGAGTTCAGAGATGCTCTTCTTCATACCGCAGCTGTAATGAGTGGTTATTTGAGTTCCTATTGATAGTTCCTTCTATCAACACAAACCAGTTCTCCTTTGACCTCTGGCATCAACAAGGCATTCTCGCCTAGAGAACTGCCACACTAAGGTATTCAGGGGAAAAAGTCCAAGTACTGAATATTCAATGACCTATCGCACACCACTGGTCGGTATGACTGGAGAAAGTCGCTCAACTATTTCAGGATAGTTTCCAGCCCTACAATTTCCTAAAATGTTTGCGCAGAATATTTTGAAGCTCTGCCACACAACTTTATCAGCTTCACTCAACTCTCTTGTCAAATCTCTCATCTTCTCTAATCTGAGGACCCACAAAAATGTCGCCTTTTATCTTGGCGTCACTGTTCTGGAGGAAGTGTACATCTCAAGGATAGGAATCCCGTTTGTATTTTATCCATTGCTTTAACAAAGGTGTCCACAAGTGTGATAAGCACGGAAGGTTTGAGAAAGTTCTTTGGGTCAAAAGTTCTTTCTTGTCCCTACTGTGCCACCCACCACAATAAAACAACAGCATTTGGTGTAATGGAGCTGCAAGCCAAGCAAAAGTGCAATCGCCGTCAGATCTCCACAGATATTCCACTTCTATTTCGGACAGTGAATATTTTCTAAAAGTAACTTCATGTTCTCGTACGCCTAATTCAGGGTAGTGTCCTGTACTATATAGGTAAGAAGAGAATCTCCTTCCTTCATGGAGAAGAGTCTCCATAACTGACTTCAAAATATGAATGAACTTTGTTAAGATGAATATCCTTCCTAAGCTGCTTTTTCTATTTCAAAACACTCCAATATACATCAATAAATCATCCATTATCCAACCCACTATATCCTAACTACAGGGTCAGGGGGGCCTGCTGGAGCCAATCCCAGCAAACACGGGGCGCAAGGCAGGAAATAAACCCCGGGCAGGGCACACACTAGGGACAATTTAGAATCGCCAATGCACCTAACCTGCATATCTTTGGACTGTGGGAGGAAACGCGGAGACACGGGGAAAACATGCAAACTCCATGCAGGGAGGACCTGAGATGCGAACCCAGATCTCCTAATTGAGGCAGCAGTGCTACCCAATGCGCCACCGTGCCACCCTCAAATCATTTTTTAAGAAATTAGATTCAACCATAACCTTATTTATTTGGAATTCAAAACATCCACGTATCCAAAGGGCGATGCTACAAAGACCTAAGGCGGAAGGTGGCATGGCACTACCTAACTTTCAGTTTTATTACTGGGCGGCAAACATACAAGCTATAAAAACCTGGACATGGACACAAATAGATGAACAGACACAGGCCTGGTCTGCAATAGAAATAAAATCCTGCAGCACTACTTTACATTCCTTGCCGTGTACCCCAATAAGTACAAGTCATCACCAATATACTAACAACCTGATTGTGCTTCATTCACTCAGAATATGGAGCTGATGTAGGAAGAATTTCAAGACAGAGAAGCTTTTATCTGTGACACCTCTACATGATAACTCCTTTTTCCACCCCCTCAAACGTACACAGTTTTTAATATCTGGAAAACATTCAGGATTAAATCACTTCGTGATCTGTACATAGGCAACGTCTTTGCATCCTACGAACAATTGCACTCGAAATTTAACTTTCCAGCAACACATTTCTTTCACTGCCTTCAAATTAGAAACTTTGTTAAACAGAATCTGCCCAATTTCCCTTACCTACCTCTACACCGGAAAAAATATTGCTTAAGTCTCAAGGACTCGGACAGCATTTCTGCAATATATAAAACCATTTTACAGTCCCTCCCTTTCAAAGATCTCGGAGTGCAGTGGGAAAAGGATCTCTCAATCGACATCTGAGAAAAGGAGTGGAAGGCAGCCATACAATCAAGCACATCTGACTCGTTTAAAATTGTCCAAAATGTTTCCAGGGCAAGAGCCAACCTGTGAACGTTGCAATCGAGCTCCAGCCTCACTAGGTCACATATTCTGGGCCTGCACCAAATTAACATCATTCTGGACCAAAAAATCTTTACATGCCTATCAGACAGCCTTGGGCTCACAATCCCTCCTAATCCACTAACAGCTGTGTTTGGTGGGCTCACAGAGGGGCTTAAAGTGGAGAAGGACAAACAAACTGTAATGGCCTTCACTTCACTATTGGCACGTTGACTTATCTTGCTCAACTGGAAGAATCCTAGCCCACCTCGATTTAAGTCCGTCGGTAACTAATGTTAGATATTATCGAAAACTGGAAAAATTCAAATTCTCACTTAGAGGATCTGTGCAGAATGTTTTCAAACCCTGGCAGGATCTGATCATGAACATTTTAGAATAAGCATTTAAATTAAGGAAGCAGATTCTCTCCCCTTGTTTTATTCTATTTATTTTTTATTCACTGCGGTGGGTTGGCACCCTGCCCGGGATTGGTTCCTGCCTTGTGCCCTGTGTTGGCTGGGATTGGCTCCAGCAGACCCCCGTGACCCTGTATTCGGATTCAGCGGGTTGGAAAATGGATGGATGGATTTTTTATTCATTTTATTACTTTATCTATTTACTTAGTTTTACTAGTTTAAAGTTTTACTCTTCTGGCCTAGCTGTCTTTGTCATGGGTTGGGGTTCATTTGTTTCAGACCTAGTTTTGTTAAACTTGACTTGCTTGTATGGAATGTTATTTGATTTTAATAAAATCAATAAAATGCTAAAAAAAAAAAAAAAAAAGTTAATATTTTTATTAATATTACATTTTATCTCATGATGAAAACATAAAGGTGGTGTCACAAGAAAACCAAGCCTGGTATAAAAAAAAATCTTATTTAAATTTGGATTCAGCATTATAATGTGTATTTCTCTTTTGAGAAAGAATTGTTGTTGACAGCTGCTATCTTATACTTGTGTCCTGGTAGGCCTGCACAACATTTTGGACATCGCTGCTGAACATGGCCTCCGTCTCTTTGTGCCCAGTACCATTGGAGCCTTTGGCCCCACTTCTCCCCGGAACCCCACGCCAGACCTCTGCATTCAGCGTCCCCGCACCATCTATGGCGTCTCCAAGGTGCATGCTGAGCTCATGGGAGAGGTGAGTGTTATATAGCACCTTTCATACTGACCACCAGCGATAAGGCAAGTTACTTGTGAAGTGCCACCACTTTGGTATTTGTCCAGTGGTAGTAGAGACCCATTAAGTGACATGCTCAGGGATACACCGTAGGGACTAAAAAGATACCTTGATTTTTTTTTTTTTTTAATTAATGGGGCCTTTAATCCCTAATGACATCTGTCAATATTTCACAGATAGATAGAACTTTATTTGTCCCTAGGGGGAAATTTGGCTTCTAACAAAAGTGCTTTAAATCAATGCATAAATAGATAAGTTTCTAATATACATGCACACACTTTGGTCTGAACACACACCAGAATGCCTATAAAGCAAGACAATTAAAAATAGAGGAAACTTCTGACTTGGCAGTCCCAGTCCCAGTGAGGCACTGTACAGGTATATTGCTGTTGGTATTGTTTTGTCTTGGTAGAGTAATATGTATTGCTCTACTTTCCCCTATTGTATTATTAATATGTAGCCTTAGAATGCCTAATCTCACAGACTTACCACTGTTTATAAGGTATTATTGTATATAACTTATCCCCACCTTCCCTTCTATATCTATAACCTTAGGCAATTGGATGTAGTAAAAGACAAGCAGAAATTAAGTTACAGTTTAAACAATGTATTAGTATTATTGATAATATTCATAAATAATAACAAAATGCAAAGTACATTTGAATATTGGCAACCATACAACCCGATTTAAATGATATGTAGTTCAGGTGGCACACAGTCTTCTGGTTACTTAAATGTCTCTAGTTAAGGCATCATTGGTGCTCAGCTTTCAGCCACATGTCTGTTCAAAATGGCTGCTGAGCTGTTCTCTTCATTGTGTGGTCTTCATCATCAGGTTAGCAAGAGAGATGCTTCTTCATCATATGCTGGTTGGTAAGAGAGAGAGAGTGTGCGGTTAAACACATACATTTATAGATGTTCTGTCCAAACCCCTCGAGCCAATAGGACATCATGGTACTTAATGGCCTCTAAGACAAGCCAATTCCAAACAGCCATACTTCAGACCAATGGGGGAAATAGAACATGTTAACACCTGCCTCCAAACCATATGTTAAAGTACACCTTAGCCCATTTGCGGGGGTAGAAATGACTTTAGCAAAGAAACACTCGGCAAACTGGTTTAAAACACACATCCCCCAAATCCTGTCGTAAAATTCAAAGAGGCTCAGCCGTAAAAAGGGGGAGCAAACACGAATGCCTCTCACCAAAGTAACACTAAATTACATTGCTTTGCCTAAAAATCAAATAAAGACATTCAAAAATGTTCATCAAATTATATGTAAAATCTCACATCACAACAGGTATAAAGGAAGCCCCCTGTAGTGTTTCTTGACGCACTTCGTTGGCTGAAAGTCCTCAGTGTTAGTGTGTCACAGAGTGGATGTGCAGCATTGTTCATAATGGCATTCAGTTTTGTCTTTATTCTCTCCTTCTCTGCTACCTCCTGGGGGGTCCAGAGTGTGTCCTATAACTGAGTCTGTTCTTTTAATTAGCTTATGGATTCGGTGGGCCTCTCTTGAAGTGATGTTACCAACCAAGCACAATTACGCTGGCCCTCTCAGAGTTGTAGAAGATGGTGAAGGATGTCACTTCCCACATTCAATTGTGATTGCTTCTGTTTCTACAGTAGGGTATCTGGCACAGTGAGACACTAGTGAGGGATAAATGAACAGTGATTTTTTTTTATATGGCACCTTTCATTAGGCACAGCAGGACTGTGTGTAGGATAAGTCTGGTACATTTGTTTCAAATATTGCCGCAGTGAGATCAAAAGATTTAACGACCTGCTCATTGTTTCTGATTTTATTTAATCTATTTCTTTAATAGTGTCTTTTCACACTACATCTTTTTGTTTGAGCCATACAACCAACAAACAAAAACAGTTTGAGGTTCTTTTCTACAGCTAATGCCAACCTACAGTGCAGAGCCTGCAGCACCGAACAGAGGTGGGGAATGAGAAAGCAGGATATACTATAATAATAATAATAATGACATTTATACCCCACATTTCAAATGCACTTTTAAACCCTTCGGGCTACACTCAGATGCCACTTTTTGAGGCAGGTGGCAGCAATGGCTGTTTAGGTTTTATTGTGATCAACTCTGCTTTTGTAATTGAATCCATTTTTAGTTGGGTTTCTTGTTTTCACTTTCTTTAGGCTTCAGTGTAAGATTTAACGTTAGCCTGTGTGGAAAAGCTTAAAAAATGAGCAAAAGAAGGTTTTTATTTCCAGGTAGAACTCCTCCCTATTTAAATTTTGATAAGGGGAATAAATGCTTCTGTGAAGATGCGTGACAAACAACGAGTGTTTGTGTTCTCATGCAGGGCTGTGGACTCGGTAGATTAAATCCTTCAACTCCAACTCCTTAGTTTCTGTTGCTTCTTGACTCCGACTCCCCGACATTTAATATCCTAATGCATCTTCCATGTTAATTGAAGGAAGGCAACATACACGTCCTTGAACCACAGAACTAGTGGCTAGGAAGCTGACTCTCTACACGTATTGGCCAGTTTAAACAAAAGACAAGAACCCCTGAACACACATCAGGCCACAGCACACACCTCCACCTACATCATTACACTTGTTTACACTCGCATGAACTTGTTAAACATATTATATCTGAAATAAAATGAAAACACATGTTGTAATGTACCATAATCCAGATTACAATATGTGAATGTCAGGTTGTATAATAGCGCAGCTGAACTTCACACTAGTAGTAACACAACTATGCACTGGGCTTTATTCTTACATCAGAGAAGTACTTAATTAGGACTATTGTTTGTGAAATGGGACATTTGAACTTGCTGTATTTTTTTTTCATTACAATTTAAATTTATTAGGAGTCATGCGATGATCCAGGTTTTGCTCCATGCTCACATCGTACTTCTGGGGAGCTCTCAAACCCGACACCGTCGGTAATGTCACCGATGAGCTGGACAGTGAGACACAACAAAGCAAGGGGTTGGTGCAAAAAGTGCAAAGTGCTTTTATTAAAAAAAATCAAAGTGTTCAAATAAATTGTTACAATTTGAAGCACTGCACTATCACCTATCCCCAAGTTGAATTAACACACCAAGGTTGACTTCTAGGCCGTTCCAAAAAAATAAACTATAACTCTTTAATTTATGGTGTAGAACAAAACAACCAAAATATATTTAGAATTCTAACATGCATTCATCAATAACTGCAACTACTGGAATATACAGTGGGGCAAAAAAGTATGTAGTCAGCCACCAATTGTGCAAGTTCTCCCACTTACAAAGATGAGAGAGGCCTGTAATTTTCATCATAGATATACCTCAACTATGAGAGACAAAATGAGGAAAAAAAAAATCCAGAAAATCACATTGTCTGATTTTTAAAGAATTTATTTGCAAATTATGGTGGAAAAAAAGTATTTGGTCACCTACAAACAAGCAAGATTTCTGGCTCTCACAGACCTGTAACTTCTTCTGTAAGAGGCTCCTCTGTCCTCCACTCGTTACCTGTATTAATGGCACCTGTTTGAACTCGTTATCAATATAAGAGACACCTGTCCACAACCTCAAACAGTCACACTCCAAACTCCACTATGGCCGAGACCAAAGAGCTGTCAAAGGACACCAGAAACAAACTTGTAGACCTGCACTAGGTTGGGAAGACTGAATCTGCAATAGGTAAGCAGCTTGGTATGAAGAAATCAACTGTGGGAGCAATTATTAGAAAATGGAAGACATACAAGTCCACTGATAATCTCCCTCGATCTGGGGCTCCACGCAAGATCTCACCCCGTGGGGTCAAAATGATCACAAGAACGGTGATCAAAAATCCCAGAACCACACGGGGGGACCTAGTGAATGACCTGCAGAGAGCTGGGACCAAAGTAACAAAGGCTACCATTAGTAACACACTACGCTGCCAGGGACTCAAATCCTGCAGTGCCAGACGTGTCCCCCTACTTAAGCCAGTACATGCCCAGGCCCGTCTGAAGTTTGCTAGAGAGCATTTGGATGATCCAGAAGAGGATTGGGAGAATATCATATGGTCAAATGAAAAAACTCTACCCGTCGTGTTTGGAGGAGAAAGAATGCAGAGTTGCATCCAAAGAACACCATACCTACTGTAAAGCATGGGGGTGGAAACATCACACTTTGGGGCGGTTTTTCTGCAAAGGGACCAGGACGACTGATCCATGTAAAGGAAAGAATGAATGGGGCCATGTATTGTCAGATTTTGAGTGAAAACCTCCTTCCATCAGCAAGGGCATTGAAGATGAAACGTGACTGGGTCTTTCAGCATGACAATGATCCCAAACACACCGCCCGGGTAACGAAGGAGTGACTTCGTAAGAAGCATTTCAAGGTCCTGGAGTGGCCTAGCCAGTCTCCAGATCTCAACCTCACAGAAAATCTTTGGAGGGAGTTGAAAGTCCGTGTTGCCCAGCGACAGCCCCAAAACATCACTGTTCTAGAGGAGATCTACATGGAGGAATGGGCCAAAATACCAGCAACAGTGTGTGAAAACCTTATGAAGACTTACAGAAAATGATTGACCTCTCTCATTGCCAACAAAGTATTCAGATGAACTTTTGTTATTGACCAAATACTTTTTTTCCACCATAATTTGCAAATAAATTCTTCAAAAATCAGACAATGTGATTTTATGGATTTTTTTTTTCTCATTTTGTCTCTCATAGTTGAGGTTTACCTATGATGAAAATTACAGGCCTCTCTCGTCTTTTAAAGTGGGAGAACTTGCACAATTGGTGGCTGACTAAATACTTTTTTGCCCCACTGTACATATCTATGACCACCGTGGTACCAAGGTTACATAATATCAAGAAAAATTGAGTCTTTATCAAGAAAAAAATGAGTCTTTGAAATTCCTAGTAAACCCCGGGAATTGTCTTTGTTTCCATTACAAAATACGACTGCTCTCACCCATTCCTTTTGGACCTCCTTAACTCCATCCTATGCTGGTTGTTTTATTTTTTTATTTTTTTCCTTTTGTCTAGCTTCAGGGAACATCCAGTAAGTACCATCCGTTATTTTAGTTATCTGGAAGCTTCTACATCCCATCTAGATCTCCACAACCACTTTGTCATAATTTGTAGTCCTCAAGACTATTACTCGCAGTCTCCTCTTCAGGCCTGTTATTTTTTTCCCCTCCTAAAAATGGAGGATCTCTGCTTTCCCCCTTTTATTTTTTTTCCTTCCTCAGGAGGAATGATGATCTTCCTGTTGCACTTTCTATCAACATAGAAGCCCTTCCTCTGTTCCCCTTAACTCTGGCAGTCTTATCAAAATAAAAGCTCAGACTAGAATTGGAGTTTCAGTAACCCCCCAATCCAAGTGTTCCAAGGGTGAAATTCTGGCCCACTGTGCCTTTGTCACAAAATAAGTCATCTCTTATAAATATATTTCTCTTCTGGTTCGTCCTGCTTCCACTTCAAAACCGGTCCCGCCCACACACGGCCGACATGGCATTTCTCGATTCCTATTCGTCCTCCTCCAAACCCTTCCCCACATTCTACCAGTGCGATTCCTGCAACAAAACTTTTCAAACGCGAACCTCGCTTGCTAAACAGAAGAAAAGGCAACAACTATATGAGTGCCAGAGATGCAATAAGAAGTTCACTACACAGGATTGTCTGACTAAGTGCAACAAAACTCCTTCACAACTCTTGCAATGCGACATCTGCAAAGCAACGTTTCCAAACCAACGCAGTCTCGGCAGACATACACACAATCTTCTTCCTGTTACCACAGGTGGTACTTCACCTAGTTCCTGTCTTCCCGTCCAAGAATACAACATTGGGACTCCAGACCAGCAGTGCAAACACTGTCCTGTATTATACTGGCCTGCTGAGCGTAATACATCCAACAAGTACTCGAGGTGCTGCCACAACGATAAAGTAGCTTTACCACCTTTGTGGGAGCCACCTGTGTCTTTACAACAGCTTCTTTCACAACAAACATCAGAAGCTAAAAATGATCGTGAACACATTCGAGAATACAACTCTTCTCTAGCGTTTGCTTCCATGGGTGCACAGATAACTCAACCTCCTGGCCACGGACCATACTGTTTTAAAATACACGGGCAAATTTATCACCAAATCTCTCCACTATACGCTAACACTTCTACCTCTCCAGGATATGGACAGTTGTATGTTTTTGACACAGCGCAAGCTACTGAAGTACGATTACAAAATAAAGCAAACTCTGCATGCAGTGAAAATGTACTTCTCCAGCTAGATTCCATGCTCAGAACCATCAACCCCTTCGCTAAATCATACAAACACATGCATGAAGTCACTCAGTCCAATCCAACAGCATCTGTACGAATGGTTTTCAAGGAAAACCCTGGGCAGGATTTACGACAATACAATGCCCCCGATATGTCATACCGATGTTGCAGCGATTTTCATCGGAGAAGATGGTGAACCGCCTGCTGAAAGGGACATTTGCATCCATCCCATAGGCAACTCCCGTAAACAGATTTCTGCGCTCAATATGAATTGCGATCTTACGGTTTACCCACTTTTATTCCCTTACGGAGACATTGGCTGGCACAAAGATTTACAACATGTTCCCGGTAAAAGAACCGCCAAGCGAATAAGGCTTACTCAATGCCAATTTTACGCGTACAGATTAGCAATGAGGAATACATTTAGTATTTTGCACTCCAGCGGCAAACTATTCCAACAGTACGTCGTAGATGCGTATGTTAAAACAGAGGGCGCGCGTCTCAACTATCTCAGATTACGTCAACAAGATCTGCGTGTGGAACAATACAAAGGACTACCAGACGCACTGCAAGCAAACGCTGAAAATAACAACGTACGTGTAGGCAAAATGATCAGATTACCGTCCACATTTCCAGGAAGTCCAAGGTACATGCAACAAAACTATCGGGATGCCATGGCCATAGTACGTAAATTCGGAAAGCCCGATTTATTTATCACTTTCACATGTAATCCTGCTTGATAAATAAATAATCCATAAAAACAAGTGAACTGTGGAGGTTAAAAACACACTAGAAAAACCCTTTTAAAACGAGGTTAAAAACAATGGCAGGAAGCAGTCTTTTCTTAAAACTCCAATTCGTTCTTCTTCCTTACTGGCGGCTCCCCTGCTTCTCCCATACGGGCCCCACAACAGCGGAGTCGCCTCACCAGTAAAATGCAGCTCCCTTCAATTCTGGTCTGGTAGCCCTCCGATCCCTGGCTATGTCGGGCTCCAGCCGGACCGAGACTTGGGTTTCCTCCCCCAGCGGCCAGGGCGCTCACGCTGGACTTGACACGCCTAACGCCTCCTCGACTCCGCTTTTTCCACTGCGACGAGTCAACCTTCTCCCGGTCACTTTTGCTCCAAACAAGCGCTCAGTTGGAACGTCCACTACCGTTGGCCCTCAGGTGCTGGCCAAACACCCCACTCAGGGCTCTCCTACCAGCTGCATTAAATTTTCACGAGCCCGCTCTCACTGACTTTCTCTGTCCTGCTTCCTGCCATCTTCTTCACCCTTAACCTCCCTTCACGTTCTTTTCTCTCTTCTTTCCTTCCTCCTTTCCCCATCCGCCTCGCGCTTCTATTATTTATTACGGGGACGTGGATCAGGTGTGGCTCCCGGCAGCAATTACGGATACGGACGACTCCTCACCTGCGCACTTAAGCGAGGACCGTCCGCATCATGAATCACCCGGGAACCGCTCCGGCCACACTACCACGCCCACCACGCAAGTGTGGCAACTATTTATTTAAAAAGTGGCCTTTTTGACTTGAGCTGTGGACCCCGCTATACCACAAGTTGGAGTTGGTACATTTTTGCTGACCCCGATTCCAGGTACCCAAAATTGTCTCCGACTCCACAGCCCTGTTCTCATGGTTAATAATTAGATAGCACTTTTTTGTTTCAGAGGTGGTTTTAGAAACAGCCTGGCAGGTAGGCCGAGACAACTGGGGCACAGAGATCTTCCTTTGGTTTGATCTCCAAGGCATGGAGGAAACTGAGAGACAAATCCGTTCTCTGGTTTCTCTTCTAACCTTTTTCCTGCAATTCTTCGCTCTTAGTCTCAGTGTTCCTGTGTGAATGAGCGTGATCTTAACACCCGTCCGCTGCCTTGTCAAAAGAAGTAAAACTATTTTGGCCCTCGAGGTAGTAGCGGAGGAGAGAATGAAGACAAAACTGATGGCCATTTTGGAAAAAAATATTGCACATCCTTGGAGACACAAAGTATGAAGGACTTTTAGCCAAAGAATTATTCAACAGAGATGTGTCAAGAAATGCTGCTGGTGCTCCATCATATCTACGTCAATACGCCTTTATAAAGCCTCGCTGTGACTGTTACTGTCTTTTTATCTTTAGCTAAGTGTAGTATGAATTGGGAGTGAGGTTTAATACCTCTTTATCGAGCTTCTATTAAAAGCTAAATTTCTACCCTGAGACGCATCAAGTACTGTCTATCTCCTTATGATGTGTCATAGCTCCAGAGTTTAGCCACGTCCTTGACGTGAATAATTGCATAACTGCAGCCATTATGACACAACATGTATGTGCATCTCAACCTCATGTATTTCCATAACTATCTTGTATATAAACATCTACACGTGGAAGTGTGTGTGTCTGTCTGTCTGTCCGTCCAGCTCGAAAGTACGAAGCTACAGCGTGGAGCTCAAAGAGCCGGCAAGGCGGCCCCAATTTAACGAGTCTGAAGAAGAAAGGACGACGGGGCTTTGGCATGAAGCTGAAAGAAAGAAACTCGCTTAGCTGTTGATAGACAAGGGGGTTAGCACATTGGTAAAACGAAACCTCTGAGGAGAGAAAAACTCGCTTAGCTGTTGATAGACAAGGGGGTGAGCACATCGGTAAAACGAAACCTCTGAGGAGAAAGAAACTCGCTTATCCGCTGATAGACAAGGGGGGTTAGCACATCGGTAAAATGAAACCTCCGAGGAGAGAGAAACTCGCTTAGCTGTGGATAGACAAGGGGGTGAGCACATTGGTAAAATGAAACCTCCGAGGAGAGAGAAACTTGCTTAGCTGCTTATTGACAAGGGGGATGAGCACATCGGTAAAATGAAACCTCCGAGGAGAGAGAAACTCGCTTAGCTGTTGATAGATAAGGGGGTGAGCACATCGGTAAAACGAAACCTCTGAGGAGAGAGAAACTCGCTTAGCTGTGGATAGACAAGGGGGTGAGCACATCGGTAAAACGAAACCTCTGAGGAGAGAGAAACTCGCTTAGCTGCTTATTGACAAGGGGGGCGAGCACATCTGCAAAACGAAACCGCAGATTGCATTTCAATTTTTGTTCTGACGATTTCAATAGTTCCTAGGAGCCTAGGCTTTTTACACCATGGGCTTAGACAACTAGTTTCAGTATAATAAAGCAATGCTTTTGTCATCCCAGGGTTACAGAACACTCGCTATAGCACCCCACATTCTTTAAATGGACATGTAGGAATAAAGAAATAGTTTGGTTCCTCCTCCTCCCCTAAGGAAGCATTTCAATTTAAAATCTGCCAATGCTGCTTCCTCTTATGGACCTGTGGGGAATAAGGAAAATGGCGGGGGACCAACTAAGCAAGTATTTCCATTAAAACCATTTGTGCTGTCTCTCGTGAAACTAGACCTTGCAAATGAATTCGATCATTTACCCCAACCCAATACAATCTTAGAAATTATGTTTAATCCTTTATGTCCAGCTGTTTTATGAATTCATTATTTCCGTAATTGCAGTGAGCTATTGATAATCCGGGCAATAATTGGATGTAAAATGGCCTACAACTATCCATCCATCCATTATCCAACCCGCTATATCCTAACTACAGGGTCACGGGGGGTCTGCTGGAGCCAATCCCAGCCAACATGGGGCGCAAAGCAGGAAACAAACCCTGGGCAGGGTGCCAGCCCACCACAGGACACGCACACACACAGACACACCTAAACATCAAAAAAAACTAAGGACCTCAAAAGTGGCCCACAAACAGTCGGGACCATACAGTATGTGTGGACGGTCAAGACCTGAACCACACTGCCAAGTTCAAGTGTAAGCGCCAATGGCGTCCGCTCTTCTGATGCCTGAGCGTGCGTTGTCACAGCTTGGCTCAAGTGGCGGCAAGATACAGGAGTCCTGTGTGACCAACGAATGTCTAACTGTATCAAAGTGAAAATGTGTAAGACCATTGCCTGACCTGTGACCCTCTACGATGTTGAATGCTGGCTGACGACTACGCAACAAGAACAAGCGCGCCACCCAATGGAAATGAAAATGCTTTGATGGTCACTCAGCTTCATGCGATGGGACCACGTCATGAACGTAGACATTAAGAAGATGATTTGAGTAGTGTAGATTACCGAAAATATGTGAGAGGCCAGTCTGAGATGGTATGGACTTGTACTCCACAGCAGAGAAGGAATAGTGGCCCAGATGTCCCTAAGATTCAGTCCAGTCAGCAAGCGACCACACGGGAGGCACAACGCGCTGGCACAAAAGGATCAAAGAGGAGATGCAACAAATCTGCGTCAACCCGAAAGATGCCCTAGACCAGAGATCTCAAACTCCAATCCCGGTGGGCCACAGTAGCTGCACGTTTTCATTCTAACCCTTTTCTTAATTAGTGGCCTGTTTTTGTTGCTAATTAACTTCTTTTGAATTAGAATCAAACCTGCAGCCACTGTGGCCCTCCAGGACTGGAGTTTGAGATCCCCTGCCCTAGACCGAAAGAAGTGGAGAAGGGCATCGAAAGCAGCAGACGCCCTACGTTCGCTTGGGACCAACGCTAGGAAAGAGACGGAATTCAGATGTAAGGCAAGAATGTGAGCTAAAAGCCAGAGTTAGTCTCCGGTATGGAAACATCGCTAGAGTAAAATTCTCCAGTCATTATGACCATTCAAGAGCCAAGCTTGTCTACTACTATTAAGGGGATTCAAGGAAACGTGAAGTGGATTTAGGTGTGAGAGAACCTTGTTCCCTATGGCCTTCTATAAATCACTGACATTGCAAACTAACGCATCTCTGTGCTCACGTACTACAAGGATTCCATTTGATGTTGAAAATGCTTATCACGTCGTGAGTTTGTGTTTACTTAACGGCTCGTTTTTTGCTTTTTTTCTCTCCCTGTCTAGTATTACCACCATCGGTACGGCCTGGACTTCCGCTGCCTCCGTTATCCTGGCATAATTTCTGCTGACTCCCAGCCAGGAGGTGGAACGACAGGTAGGTCATTATTAAGGATTTCCTCCTTGACTGTGTCCACTTAGGTTGTTCCCTCACTCTGCTGTCCTGTGTGTGTCTTGCTGGTAAGGACGGTGAGCTTGGAATCCTGTATCCAAAAGTCAGTTAAACTTTGAAAGGTGCAAACTGTGAGTCTAACAAAGAATTTGTCAGGGACATCACAGGACTACAGGGTGCCCACAAAAACACTCCTTGATGTTAAATGGTTACAAAATCTACATTTATTGGAATATTCTTTCACCTTTTTGAGGCTACAGTTTCATATGGTATCTATTGATTACATACACTCGATGTGCGCCCTACCTGTTACCCGGCAAACGTCGATGTGATAATTGAGCTCGGACCAGACTCTCCGAAGCATATCCGGCGTGATCACGTTTTATAACTTCAGTGATGCGTTCCTACAGATCAGGGGTCCTCAATCACGGTCCTGGAGGGCCGCAGTGGCTGCAGATTTTTTGCTCCAACCCAGTTGCTTAATAAGAAGCCCTTATTGCCCAAGTAATACATCTGCTTCACTGTAGATGTCTCGCTCGTTAAGATTTTGAACCCTTATTGATTATTTTAGTCTTAAACAGCTGTATTCTTGGCTCCTAATTAGCAATAACATGCAAAAGAGACCAGCATTTCTCCATTTAGCTTGTTACCATTTACACCCGTGTGTATTTATCATGCTGCGGTGGGTTGGCACCCTGCCCAGGATTGTTTCCTGCCTTGTGCCCTGTGTTGGCTGGGATTGGCTCCAGCAGACCCTCATGATCCTGTGTTCGGATTCAGCGGGTTGGAAAATGGATGGATGTATTTATCATGCACTATTGGGTTTAATTAAATACTTGGAAGGAAAGTAAAGGACTGAGAATTACTCCTCCATTTTAGCCTTCAAATCATTTGAATGATATCCTTAGAAAAGGGAAGAAAATCTAGGATATGAGAATGACCTAAACTGGTCCCAGGTGAGGGATGAGACAAAGTGCGGTTCAAAACAACCTCCTATGATGAATAATAAAAAAAAAAAAATAAAAACTTTGGATGACGCACTAACAAGCCATGTAATTAAATTATTGACAAGAATTGCTTTCTGATTACGCAACCGGGTTAGTACAAAAACCTGCAGCCACTGCGGCCCTCCAGGACTGTGATTGAGGACCCCTGCTACAGATCATCCATAGTTGTGGATAGCGGAGGTACGTACGCTCTGTTTTTCACGTACCCCCATGTTTCCTTAAGAGGCATTAGCTCTCTGGAAATGTGTTCTTTTCAATTGCGGCGTTTTAATTAACCTGAATTTAAATAATTATAAATTAAAAAAAGATATTGTTATCCCCCCCCCCCCCAGCATGCAATATGACGGTTACAAGATTACATGAGAAGTATACAGGATAATTTAGCTCACTTTACTGACGGGTTCACACAGTATTACAGACGGGAAGCTTATGACAGCGTAAAAGGCGCTATATAGCGCCCGACCCGGCACAGACTCAGGCAGAGGCACGTACTTAAATAAATGCTTTTTATTTTTCTTCAGCCGTGGGGCACGCCTTCCCCGTGTCCCACAGGCCCAACACAGTCCCAAAATACACTCACAATTAATACTCTCTTTGTCCACCTCAGCACCACCACTCCTCCTCCTCCTCCTCAGGCTTAGTCCTCCTCCTCCCGACTCTGGCTCTCTCGAGTGCTGGTGGCTGGCCTTTTTTATACCCCACCCGGAGGCGGTCCAGGTGCTTGATTCCCTTGCCCTAATTGACCCTCCAGGTGGGGCTGACGAGTCGACCAGCTGGGCTGGAAAGTCCATGCAGCTCCCCCTGGCGGCCATCCCAGCCCCCAACCAGGCTGTGGAGGACTCCATCTCGCATGGAGCCTTGCGCCAGGCTGGGGAATCATCGTCCAGCAGGGAGGCTGCCACCAAGCGTCCCGGGGGAGGTACTGAGCTGCCCATGGTGGCTCCCCCGGAACAGATACAACAGGGGCGTCCCTGCCGGGCATGGGACCCGGCTGTCCTTCACAACAGACTCTATCAAGCAATGTGGAGGTGTTGACCTACGCAGTCTGCCATCTTTCGTCGCCACACTGAAAGGATTTTCACCGGACGGAAGACATAATCTTCCACCCGGCAGCTTCAAAGCGTGTTGGCCGTAGGTCCATCCTTATATTCTGGTTGCTCCATGTGCAGGCTCCTTCTCTGGATCCAAACAAGGACAGGAAAGGACTCGAACCCCACCTTCAAACATACAGGAATAGCAATACAATACAATACAATTTATTTTTGTATAGCCCAAAATCACACAGGAAGTGCCGCAATGGTTCTCATTCTCCCAACAAGGAAAGAGGATGGTGTGCTGACAAAAGACAGAAATATTCTAGTCTGTCTTTAGGCTGACTATTCAATTCTCCAGTTGTCTTTGGCTCTCTAGTCCTGTGCTTGGCTTGGCAATTCTAAATGCTGATGCTGAGCCCCTGTGTACCATACTTGGTCTGCCTGTATGAATGAGTCCATAACAGTGGGCACAGAGAACAGTGACATTAAACTTAATAACAAAACATATTATAACACCCCAAAGGAGCAAAATGGACTTGTTAGTAGGTGGATTCACATGAAATTTGCGTCTGAAAGCACGCTGCACAGTCACAACACTTTTTATTGTATGAAATTACAACATACACCAGCTGTGTTGCTGACAGGTGAGGGCCATCTTGAATTTCATGGTCCGCTAGCAGTATAAGGAGTGCACAGAAGAATCTGCTGGGAAAAGAATGTTTTGAGTTAATGTATTTGCTGTCCTCTTATTTATAAACGTATTCCAATAAGTTTTGATTTTGTAACCATTTAAAATCAAGGAGTGCTTTTGTAAGCACCCTTTTATAAGCACTGAGCTTTTTGACTCACCGGGCCTGTTGTTCTGCAAGGTTTGCGCTCAGTTTTGAAGTCCTGCAGTTTTCTCATTTTACCAGGCATGCTTTGCCGGTTACTTAAAATTTAAAGTGACTGCACCAGTATTCTTGCATGCAGATTGTACAGGTCCAATTTTAAAAGACGGTGATGGCTGGGCTTGGTTGACACATTAGACCACGGGTGTCGAACTCCAGTCCTGGAGGGCCGCAATGGTTGCAGGTTTTCATTCTAACCACCTTCTTAATTAGTGACCTGTTATGCTGCTAATTAACTTTTGCCTTAGTTTTAATGAACTCGGCTAAGACCCTTTTAGTTCTTTCTTTTTCCTTAATTAGCAGCCAAACAATAATTTGACACAAAGTGAACAAACCGGGCACACGCTAAGCACATTATCTGAACATAAAGAAAGGTAATGGTCTTGGTAAGGTTGATCTTTCAGGTCAGTAATCAGAAACAGAAAATCAACAGTTTGGGAAATGTCTGCTGTGGTAGAATGAGAGCAGCAGCAAGCCATGGAATTAAACAACAGGTTTAATTAACAGCCAGAATTGGCTTCTCATTAAGCAACTGGTTGGAGTGAAATTGGTTGTCGTTTGAAGCCCCAATTTAGCTGGTCATCTATTGGCTCGTTTCATGTCTTATTTCTGTTTGGTTGCCATTTAATGAAGAAAAGAATCAATTGAGAGGACTGAATCCTTAAAAATAGGCCTAGTAAAATGAAGGGAAAATGAGTTAATTAGCAGTGAAAACTGGTCAACTCTTAGAATGAAAACCTGCAGCCACTGCGGCCCTCCAGGGCTGGAGTTCGACACCTGTGTGTTAGACGTTAGACTTTTAAATACAGACCAAATAACAGTAAGGCAGTGGGGGGGGGGGGGGGGGGTTTGGGGACACTCGTCCCTCTACACCAGCATCCCACTAATGTATTAAGGAGACACTGTACTGTAAAATGGTTCTCAGGGTTGTGAATTAATCTGTTATTTAATGTAAACTATGATTGGAAAGAGTAGGACATTAACCCACTAATACCCTCCATCTTTACTCCTATTGTATACCAGGACAGTTTGTGTCCTCTCGCTACAAAACCGTTTCCTCCTGGCACACGTCTCATGTAGATCTAATCATTTAGCTTCTTCCTAATGGTAGACTTGTGCACTTTGACATCAATTGTGACAAGAATTACCTGCAAGTCTTCAACCTAAATGGGCATTATGTTGTTACAGGTGGTAATGCAAGCAAACCTGTTCTTTAATGTCCTAATTAAGTTAGTGTCAAATGACTGTAAGTGCATGTAAGGCGCTGTATACACATAGACTGACAGGTTGAATGTGTAGGTTTGAGTGCCACCAACCAACCCTCATGGTCATTGTGTGCAGGAGTTGCCTCTGGGGATCTCAAAGATGTGCAAGTTCAACAATCGATCTACTGTATGATAGATAGATATCCATCCATCCATTCATCCATCCATTTTCCAACCCGCTGAATCCGAACACAGGGTCACGGGGGTCTGCTGGAGCCAATCCCAGCCAACACAGGGCGCAAAGCAGGAAACAAACCCCGGGCAGGGTGCCAACCCATTGCAGTGCGCACACACACACCAAGCACACACTAGGGCCAATTTAGAATCGCCAATCCACCTGACCTGCATGTGTCTTTGGACTGTGGGAGGAAACCCATGCAGACACGGGGAGAACATGCAAAATCCACGCAGGGAGGACCCGGGAAGCGAACCGGGAATAATCCATCCGTCCATCCATTTTCCAACCCGCTGAATCTGAACACAGGGTCACGGGGGGTCTGCTGGAGCCAATCCCAGCCAACACTGGGCGCAAGGCAGGAACCAATCCCGGGCAGGGTGCCAACCCACCGCAGGACACACACAAACTCACCCACACACCAAGCACACAGTAGGGCCAATTTAGAATCGCCAATCCACCTAACCAGCATGTCTTTGGACTGTGGGAGGAAACCGGAGCGCCCGGAGGAAACCCACGCAGACACGGGGAGAACATGCAAACTCCACGCAGGGAGGACCCGGGAATCGAACCCAGGTCTCCCAACTGTGAGGCAGCACTGCACCACCGTGCCGCCCATAGATAGATATGAAAGGCACTATATATATATATATAATATATATAAATACAGTGCATCCAGAAAGTATTCACAGCACATCACTTTTTCCACATTTTGTTATGTTACAGCCTTATTCCAAAATGGATTAAATTCATTTTTTTCCTCAGAATTCTACACACCACACCCCATAATGACAACGTGAAAAAAGTTTACTTGAGGTTTTTGCAAATTTATTAAACTGAGAAATCCCATGTCCATAAATATTCACAGCCTTTGCTCCAATACTTTGTCGATGCACCTTTGGCAGCAATTACAGCCTCAAGTCTTGTTGAATATGATGCCACAAGCTTGGCACACCTATCCTTGGCCAGTTTCGCCCATTCCTCTTTGCAGTACCTCTCAAGCTCCATCAGGTTGGATGGGAAGCGTCGGTGCACAGCCATTTTAAGATCTCTCCAGAGATGTTCAATCGGATTCAAGTCTGGGCTCTGGCTGGGCCACTCAAGGACATTCACAGAGTTGTCCTGAAGCCACTCCTTTGATATCTTGGCTGTGTGCTTAGGGTCGTTGTCCTGCTGAAAGATGAACCATCACTCCAGTCTGAGGTCAAGAGCGCTCTGGAGCAGGTTTTCATCCAGGATTTCTCTGTCCATTGCTGCAGTCATCTTTCCCTTTATCCTGACTAGTCTCCAAGTCCCTGCTGCTGAAAAACATCCTCACAGCATGATGCTGCCACCACCATGCTTCACTGTAGGGATGGTATTGGCCTGGTGATGAGCGGTGCCTGGTTTCCTCCAAACATGACGCCTGGCATTCACACCAAAGAGTTCGATCTTTGTCTCATCAGACCAGAGAATTTTCTTTCTCATGGTCTGAGAGTCCTTCAGGTGCCTTTTGGCAAACTCCAGGTGGGCTGCCATGTGCCTTTTACTAAGGAGTGGCTTCCGTCTGGCCACTCTACCATACAGGCCTGATTGGTGGATTGCTGCAGAGATGGTTGTCCTTCTGGAAGGTTCTCCTCTCTCCACAGAGGACCTCTGGAGCTCTGATAGAGTGACCATCGGGTTCTTGGTCACCTCCCTGACTAAGGCCCTTCTCCCCCGATCACTCAGTTTAGATGGCCGGCCAGCTCTAGGAAGAGTCCTGGTGGTTTCGAACTTCTTCCACTTACGGATGATGGAGGCCACTGTGCTCATTGGGATGTTCGAAGCAGAAGAAATTTTTCTGTAACCTTCCCCAGATTTGTGCCTCGAGACAATCCTGTCTTGGAGGTCTACAGACAATTCCTTTGACTTCATGCTTGGTTTGTGCTCTGACATGAACTGTCAACTGTGGGACCTTCTATAGACAGGTGTGTGCCTTTCCAAATCATGTCCAGTCAACTGAATTTACCACAGGTGGACTCCAATGAAGCTGCAAAAACATCTCAAGGATGATCAGGGGAAACAGGATGCACCTGAGCTCAATTTCGAGCTTCATGGCAAACGCTGTGAATACTTATGTACATGTGCTTTCTCAGTTTTTTTATTTTTAATAAATTTACAAAAACCTCAAGTAAACTTTTTTCACGTTGTCATTATGGGGTGTTGTGTGTAGAATTCTGAGGAAAAAAATGAATTTAATCCATTTTGGAATAAGGCTGTAACATAACAAAATGTGGAAAAAGTGATGCGCTGTGAATACTTTCCGGATGCACTGTGTGTGTGTGTGTGTGTATGTATGTATATATATATATATATATATATATATGTATATATGTATATGTATATATGTATATGTATATGTATATATATATATATATATATGTATATATATATATATGTATATGTATATATATATATATATATGTATATATATATATGTATATGTATATATATATATATGTATATATATGTGTGTGTGTGTGTGTGTGTGTGTGTGTGTATATATATATATATATATATGTGTGTGTGTGTGTATATAATATGATAGATATGAAGTGCCTTTCATATCTATCTAAAAAAAAAAATCCAACGTATGTCTATATGTTTGTCCTCTTTTCATGAGAGAACTACTTAACGGATTTAGATCAGGTTTTTCTTTCTATAATTTGCTTGAACAGTTTGGTTGATTTTGTGACTTATCACAGTTCGCTTGCGACACCGATTTATTTGCGCGGATCCGAGAGAGACAGGCCGCAGGGAGTGGCACGCCTCCCTCACACGCCAGCCTCTGTTCGAGTTACTCTACCTCACGCCACGTGTTGGAGTTCTTTCAAATCTTGCCTACTTGTAGATGATCTTCTGGACAGTGGCGTGGTTTAGAGATCTTTTTAAAATGCTTCCCAGATTCCTATCCATCTATAATTTTCATTCTGAAGGCCCTCAGGCAGCACTTTTGATCAAAAACAAAGATAAGTCCGGTTCAAACAGCATCCTCTCAAAGGATGTGCTAATCATTTGCAACTGATTGTTATTTGAGGTAGGTGCACTTTTTCCGCAGGTGAAATTTGCATTTTTATTTAATTTTCCAGTGCACTACAAAATATACTTGTGACCTGATGTTTGTGTTATCCCCTTTATCTAAAGATGCTCTTCAAGTGAAGATGGAATCTTTATATCCATATGTGTTAAAAAATAAATAACGGGGGGTATACTTTTTCACATAATTAAAATTTAAAGCTCAAGGTTCCCCTTTAAGGACGCCATGTTTCCCAAAGCCTGCTGAAATGTATTTAGAGAGGCCTCCAGCTGTCAAAGAGCTGAACTCTTGAAATTAGAGCCTGGGACGTGGAAAGTTACAGCTGGCCTATGTCCTCTCCCCTCTTCCTGAGCCACCATCCCGTTTTTTGGCACAGAAATTGTTCTCCTACATTCCCAGATTGTAATGGTGTCAATGGTGCTGGTCTACACACTGTTTTAAAGGCCTGGACACACAGGATAAGTCAGCCTGTCTCATATTCTATGGCTCATTTCGCAGTAACTGCCATTATTAGACATTTTTTGTAATTCGGATACAGATTGTCATTTTAGTTTTATGTGGTGCCTGTTATGTAGCACATTTCCTAGCATTCATCGCCACAAGGTGCTTTACAAACCCTTCTTGTTCATATTCTTTTATAGATTATGCGGTGGCCATTTTCCACGATGCCATAAAAAGTGGAAAATTTGAGTGCAACCTGAAGCCAGACACCCGCTTGCCCATGATGTACATCGACGACTGCTTGCGAGCAACACTGGAAATAATGGAAGCGCCAGCAGACCAGCTAAGCATGCGTACCTACAACATCAACGCCATGAGCTTCACTCCAGAAGAGCTGGCCACTGAAATTCGCAAACAATTGCCCGACTTTGAGATCTCCTACAATCTTGATCAAGTGCGACAGGCGATTGGTGAGTGTGAAAAGCAGTGTATGTGGGACGGTGGGGTTTGTTGGGCAGACCAGTTATGCAATGATTTTGGAGTGAGGTTAGGGTTGAATAGTTTGTAAAAAATTAAGGGGGTGGTAGCTGGAATCGCCACTTGTTGGTTAAAAGGGAAAGGACTCAGTTGGCCCTGTGTTGGTGAGTGGGGAAGGATTGAGTTGACCTGGTATGCAAGGATTGGGAAAGGGGGCAATAGGGCCAAAAATTCATATTACAGTACGGTTGTGTCTGTCTCAATGATGATGTGGTTCCGAAAAGTACACCATTAGTTGATTTTGTTGTTAAGCACATTGACCTATATATATATAGGGGGTGAGGGCATACCTCTGTGTCTGGGGTCATTTTTGCCACACTGACTTTACAAACAAGGCATCACATCTGCATTGCTGCATTCTGTGCACTGCAGCTCTCAGGGATGTGATTTTTGTGTCATTTTCGCTGTGACGACATGTCGAGTATATACCTGAGCTGACGTAACCGACTCATAGCTAAACTAACGTCAAGTATGTATTATGTTAATGTTAGGTTTAGGTCATTAATAATTCTTCTTTTGGCTGCCACAGCGGATCATTTATTTTTCCATCTCTTCCTGTCCTCATCATCTTGTTCTGTCACACCCATCACCTGCATGTCCACTCTCATCACATCCATAAACTTTCTCTTAGGCCTTCCTCTTCTCATCTTACCTGGCAGCTCAATCCTTAGCACCCTTCTCCCAGTGTACCCAGCATGCATCTCTCCTCTGCACATGTCCAAACCAACACAATCTCGCCTCTCTGACTTTGTCTCCCAACCTGAGCTGACCCCCTGATGTCCTCATTTCTAATCCTGTCCATCCTCGTCACACCCAATGTAAATCTTAGCATCTTTAACTCTGCCACCTCCAGCTCTGTCTCCTGCTTTCTGGTCAGTGCCACCGTCTCCAACCCATATAACATAGCTGGTCTCACTACCGTCCCGTAGACCTTCCCTTTCACTCTTGCTGATACCCGTCTGTCACAAATCACTCCTGACACTCTTCTCCACCCACTCCACCCTGCCTGCACTCTCTTCTTCACTTCTCTTCCACAATCCCCATTACTCTGTACTGTTGATCCCAAGTATTTAAACTCCTCCACCTTCACCAGCTCTACTTCCCTCATCCTCACCATTCCACTGACCTCCCTCTCATTCACACACATGTATTCTGTCTTGGTGGTCCTACTGACCTTCATTCCTCTCTTCTCTAGAGCAGATCTCCACCTCTCCAGGGTCTCCTCAGCCTGCTCCCTACTCTCGCTACAGATCACAATGTCATCAGCAAACATCACAATCCACGGGGACTCCTGTCTAATCTCGTCTGTCAACCTGTCCATCACCATTACAAATAAGAAAGGGCTCAGAGCCGATCCCTGATGTAATCCCAATAATAAATAATAGTTACTAACAATTATAATTGTCAATAATTAATAACAATTACTGAAATACAGTAATAATACTTTAATATTAATACTGTAATACGACCACTTCTGATGGCACTGCAACACTATTGGATTTCATTTATTGTATCTCAATGGAATCGCTATTGTTAAAGCACATCGTTAGTCGGGATAATGTTAACCAAATATTGAGTGAATAATTCTGATTTTTTTTTTTGGCAGGTGCCAGTATAATGCATTTGTATATATTTTTCCAGACTAAAATAAAAAAGGACAGTTTTAACGATTGCTTACAAAGGCACACGTCGTCTTTGTCAAAACACACGTTAATGTCCTTCTACTCAAATGGATTCAATAGCAAGGCATCTGTCTGTTAGCCATGAAGTGGAAAAGAGAAGCTTCTTTCTCCCTCCCATATTAAATGTTAATTTAATGAATCTTAAATGGCAGGTCCAACATACCTGTCCTCGAAGGGGCCCAAGTCACCAGCATAGTAGTGACTCTCATTAAGCACCAACTTAGATGGACTGGTCACATGGGCTGAATGAATAACTTCAGACTCCCATGCCAGGTGGCTCTATGGTGAGCTTAGCACTTGGGGTAGACCAGTGGGCTCTATAAAGACCAGCTCATACAAATACCGAAATATTCCAACATTAGTCGGGACACCTGGGAGGCTCGTGCAGCTGACCACAAGTTCTGGCGTCACACCGTTGCGAGTGGCGCAGAGATATTTGAAAACTTCCATCGGAGAAATGAAGAGAACAAATGAGAGAAATGAAAACTCCATCAAGCCCAACCACGACCACTGGCAACTCTACAGTGCCACGTATGCGACCATATGTTCAATGTGAGGATCGGCCTACTCAGTCACCAATGATATAAACACAACAGGTAGGAGTAAAGAAACTGAATACTCGTAAATGAGCAAACGGCTATAATAATAATACACGCACACACCTCTTCCCCATCAAAACATATGTTAATGCTCGTGTACTCAAATGGATTCAATAGCAAGGCATTTGCCTCTTACACCTGACGTGGAAAAGAGAAACTTCTTTCTCCCTCACAGACTCACTCAGAGGCAGTCGTGGTGCCATCCCATGACTTGCGGTCCTGTGGTCTGACATTCTCAGCGACTTGGTCATCGCAATCTGTGACTCGTCCCGTAGGTGTGGGTTCTGTGAGCATGTGAGAGCTAACAACCAATGAACGCTTGACCGGAAGTGGTAGAATGCAGGAATAAGGAACACGTGTTTTGGACCTTGAAAACAACACACCATTGCGAGTGGTGCTGAGATATTTGAAAACTTCCATCTGAGAAATGCATAGATCAAATAAGAGAAATGAAAACTCCTGACCCATGACCACTGGCAAATCTATAGTGCCACGTATGCGACCGTATGTTCCATCTCGGAATCGGCCTCCACACTCGCCAACGATATAAACACAGCAGATAGGAGTGAAGAAACTGGATGAGTAAACGACAATAATAATAAAATACACGCGCACACCTCTTCCCCATCGAAACGCATGTTAATGCTCATGTACTCAAATGGATTCAATAGCAAGGCATTTATTTGCCTCTTATGCCTGAAGTGGAAAAGAAAAACTTCTTTCTCCCTCACAGACTCACTCAGAGGCAGTCGTGGTGCCGTCCTGTGACTTGCGTTCCTATAGTCCGACATTCTCGGCGACTCGGTCCGATGGGATCAAACTTAAGTCGTAGGTGTGGTTTCTGTGAGCGTGCGAGAGCTAACAACCAATGAACGCTTGCCCGGAAGTAGAGTGCAGTGGTAGAATGCAAGAATAAGGAACACGTTTGTTTTGGACAATGAAAACGACACGCCATTGCGAGTGGTGTGGAGATATTTGAAAACTTCCATCTGAGAAATACAGAGATCAAATAAGAGAAATGAAAACTCTTGACCCACGACCACTGGCAAATCTATAGTGCCACGTATGCCAGGAATAAGGAACACGTGTGTTTTGGACCTTGAAAACGACAAACCATTGCGAGTGGTGCCTAGATATCGGATCTCTTCATTTCTTCGATGGAAGTTTACAAATGAGAGAAATGAGAACTCAATCAAGCCTGATCACGACCACTGGCAAATCTATAATGCCATGTATGCGACTGTATGTTCCATGTTTGGATCAGCCTCCACACTCCTCAACGATATAAACACAACAGATCGGAGTGGAGAAACTGAATACTCTGAAAGTAGAGAGCAGTAGTAGAATGCAGAAATAAGGAACACGTGTGTTTTGGACCATGAAAACGACACACCATTGCGAGTGGTGCGGAGATATTTGAAAACTTCCATCTGAGAAATGCAGAGATCAAATAAGAGAAATGAAAACTCCTGACCCACGACCACTGGCAAATCTATAGTGCCACGTATGCGACCGTATGTTCCATCTCGGGATCGGCCTCCACACTCGCCAACGATATAAACACAGCAGATAGGAGTGAAGAAACTGGATGAGTAAACGGCAATAATAATATATACGCGCACACCTTTTCCCGGTCAAAACGCATGTTAATGCTCATGTACTCAGATGGATTCAATAGCAAGGCATTTGCCTCTTACGCCTGAAGTGGAAAAGAGAAACTTCTTTCTCCCTCACAGACTCACTCAGAGGCAGTCGTGGTGCCGTCCTGTGACTTGCGTTCCTATAGTCTGACATTCTCGGCGACTCGGTCCGATGGGATCAAACTTAAGTCGTAGGTGTGGGTTCTGTGAGCATGTGAGAGCTAACAACCAATGAACGCTTGACCGGAAGTGGTAGAATGCAGGAATAAGGAACACGTGTTTTGGACCTTGAAAACGACAAACCATTGCGAGTGGTGCCTAGATATCTGATCTCTTCATTTCTTCAATGGAAGTTTTTCAAATGAGAAAAATAAACTCGAGCAAGCCTGATCGCGACCACTGGCAATTCTACAGTGCTATGTACGCGACTATTCCATGTCAGGATCGGCCTCCACACTCACCAACGATATAAACACGACAGATAGACGTGAAGAAACTGAATACTCGGAAAGTAGAGTGCAGTAGTAGAACGCAGGAATAAGGAACACGTGTTTTGGACCTTGAAAATGACACACCATTGCGAGTGGTGCGGAGATATTTGAAAACTTCCATCTTGAGAAATACAGAGATCAAATAAGAGAAATGAAAACTCCTGACCCACGACCACTGGCAAATCTATAGTGCCACGTATGCCAGGAATAAGGAACACGTGTGTTTTGGACCTTGAAAACGACAAACCATTGCGAGTGGTGCCTAGATATCGGATCTCTTCATTTCTTCGATGGAAGTTTTCAAATGAGAGAAATAAACTTGAGCAAGCCTGATCACGACTACTGGCAATTCTACAGTACCATGTACGCGACTGTTCCATGTCGGGATCGGCCTCCACATTCACTAACGATATAAACACGACAGATAGATGTGAAGAAACTGAATACTCGGAAAGTAGAATACATGAATAAGAAACGTGTGTTTTGGACCTTGAAAACGGCAGAGAGGCTAATGTGTCTGATGTCTTGCGTTTTATGTACTGTGACTGAATGGAAAAAAATAAAAAGGATTGAGATTGCAGCTGAACTCAATGTTCCTGGAAAGCTTTCATACATCGCCGGATCAATCGGGAAGGACGTTGTTGGTGGTCAGAAAAAGGGCCAAGCTGACAACACTTCTGAAACGTGTAATTTGATATCCTCTAGTGCAACCTCATCAAGTCTGGCATACCAAACCAACTAGAAGTCGTGTAACGCGACATCAGCTTTAGCATTGAATAGCTTTAATAACAATGCTTTTCTCACTACTCGAAGCGCTCAGCAATTGCAGGTTAAGGGCCCAACAGAGCAGAGTCCCTTTTTGGCATTTACGGGATTCGAACCGGCAACCTTCCGATTTGCCAGTGCAGATCCCTAGCCTCCGAGCCACCACTCCGCCAGCTTTATTCCAAGTTGGCCCCCTAGTGTTAGGATTGTGCTTTGACTTTCACTTTGTGTTCGTCTTGCCATTGCTCCGTTTATTTGGTTCCGATTGTGGTCTCAGTTGAACTACTGGGAGGCAGGGTTGGCTTGAGTGTGAGGGTTAGGAGAAAGAGATTGGGTTATCTTAGGTTTGTGTGGGTTCAGGTGGTCATTAGGGGGGTTGGTGTATATTTAGAAGGTGGGAATATGGTTAGCATTAAGATAGATAGATAGATACTTTATTAATCCCAATAATTAATTAATTATTTATTTATTTATTTCCTGCAGCTGATAGCTGGCCAATGAACTTTGACGACAACAACGCACGTAACGACTGGGGCTGGAAACACGACTATGATCTTCCAGAGCTGGTGACGACAATGCTCAACTACATTGGCTCGGAGTCTCGGATTGCTCGGGCCAACTGAATTGTGGAAGGGAATGAGGGTCCTTGGAGGGGACTAACCAGAGCCAGTGTATATAATGTAAAAGCTTTATATATTTATATATATATATTGAGAGAAGTAATGGTGTGTAAATAATCACTTCTTTCCGCTCCAAAGGCTGCTGTTGCTTGGTATCCCGGTAATCTGCAGGAAAGTGGTGTTTAAAAGACTGACTGGCATGAGCAACTTTGCAGAATCTATTTTTATTATTATTTTTTGTGTACTTCTCAGATGAGTATCACAAGAAACAAATCCACTTTGAAAATTGAATAAAGCTGGTCAGATGGCAGTAGCTGCTTCTTTTTTTGCATGAATGTAATGAAGTATCTTGTGAGATTGGAAGATGTGTGTGTGTGTGTAACAATATTGGGCAGAGAATGGCTTGGCACTCCCATGATAGTAAGGGAGATGTGCATTTGCTTGATAAGACTGCGCCACCTGCTGGTCATTATCTGGCATAAATCGTTCCCGTTCAAGTAAAGACTGTGCCACCTGCTGGTCAGCAGTCACAATTTAGGGTCTAATTTTTACTCCCAAGTAAAAACTGATGCCAACCAGCGGTCAGTGCTCACGATTAATGGCTGAGTAGATGCTATGCCACCTGCTGGTCAGCGGGCCCATCCTCTGACTTTAATGTTTAACTCTTGTAGAAATGTCTGTTTCGCTCAGCGTGACAAAACTCTCTTTGGAAACTAAAACTAATGCTTCCTGTATATTTGGAATTTTAAGCACAAGAGGAGCACTCTCTTTAAATTTCTAAAAATGAATGGTTTGACTGCGGTGGGCTGGCGCCCTGCCCTGGATTTGTTCCTGCCTTGCACCCTGTGCTGGCTGGGATTGGCTCCAGCAGAACCCTGTGACCCTGTAGTTAGGATATAGCGGGTTGGATAATGGATGGATGGATAACTGACTCAATGGTTTGATTGTTAAACAATGGAGGAATATCTTGGACAAAATAAATAATATTTATTGTGAAATGTGACAATAGTGATTTTTCTGTTTAAATAATTGCCATGAAATGCTTTTGTTCCCAGTTTCTTTATGCATTTAATTATTTCACCATTTGTTTCAGTGATACAGCAAGCAACATGAAATGCGCAATGAAAGGAAAACTGTCATTATGACCTGTCAATGTTGAAGGGGCGTGTTTTAGTGAGTGCTGTGTTTTGATTGGTGAGTCTCTAGTGAGTACTGTGTTTTGATTGGCTAGTCATCATTCACAGACACAACTCTGGATGTGCCTGTCCGCCACAGTAATGCCAAAGCAAGCAGAGCGCATGCTCAATATTTGGGCTGTGTGAGTCTCGGTGGCGGACACGAGTGTGAGAAATGATTTAGTTCAAGAAACTCTAGGGACTGTGCAACTAATGTGTGGTGTCTGCTTGTACATAAAGTTGAAGATTTATAAATACCCTATGGAGAGAATGCACCAATCAAAACAGAGTGCTGACTAAAGCCCGCCCTCTCAACTTTGACAGGTGAAAATGACAACAGTTTTTATTCCAGGGTGTTATTTCATGGCAAGTGTGGTGTGATTTTTAAATAAAGGAATAATTTAAATATATGTAAAACATTTAATTTACCCCTACCTATTATGTTTTTATTTATTGTCACATTTCACAATACATGGATATAGCGGGTTGGATAATGGATGGATGTATTTGCTTATTCATTTAATTTGATGTTAAATATTTCTCCATAACAAAAATGATTACATTTTATTTCTATAGCACATTTTCATACAATGTATGAGGGTAAAATAAAGGCAGTTTGAAAATGTACGTGGTAACCTCAACCGATAGAAGCGAATGCAATACAACACAACACTTTGCAATGGCTTCTGGGTAGTTGGAACACACACCGTGCAGTGCTCTGCCATTAGTCCAGCTGAAGCTAAGCTCAAATGAACATGGCAGGACTGCACCATTATTGAACAACATTGTGGGAGTAAATCTGCTCCCGAGTGCACACGCCATCTCAGACTAGGGCAACGTTTTAACTTTCAACATCACAATGACAGCCAAGATAAGACTGGAGTGGCTTTGGGACAAGTCTGAGTGGCCCAGAACTTAAACCCCATACAACACGTGTGTGTGTGTGTGTGTTTGGGACAACTTGAACTGAGCTTAAGAGGATCTGCCAGGAAGAATGGAATAAACTGCCCAAATCCAGGTGTGCAAAGCTTGTAGAGACTTAGACTCGATGACTCAACACTGGAATTGCTGCTAAAGGGGCCTCCACAAAGTACTGAATTAAAGATCTGAAAATGTCTTATGAATGAGATTTCAGTTTTTTGATTAATAAATGTGCAAACATTTCTTAAAACGTGTTCTCGCTGTCATGAGGCATTGAGTGAGGACTGATGGGCAAAAATCCATCCATTTTCCAACCCGCTGAATCTGAACACAGGGTCACGGGGGTCTGCTGGAGCCAATCCCAGCCAACACAGGGCACAAGGCAGGAACCAATCCCGGGCAGGGTGCCAACCCACCGCAGGACACACACAAACACACCCACACACCAAGCACACACTAAGGCCAATTTAGAATCCATCCATTTTCCAACCCGCTGAATCCGAACACAGGGTCACAGGGGTCTGCTGGAGCCAATCCCAGCCAACACAGGGCACAAGGCAGGAACCAATCCCGGGCAGGGTGCCAACCCACCGCAGGACACACACAAACACACCCACACACCAAGCACACACTAGGGCCAATTTAGAATCACCAAAAATTAAGTACTTTCTGAATCCACTCTAGCAGATAGGAATTGAACCAGGGGGGCACACACGGCAGGGACAATGCTGCCCATTGCGCCACTTTTCCTTAACCGTTTATAATAAAGCATGGATGTAGAGTCTGAAGACAAAATGGAGATTACAGATAACCACTGGGAGAACATGAGAGATCCCACCAATGAAGAAGTGAACAGTGAGCATCAGTCCTACCAATTACCAATCCACTTTCAAACCTTACCAGTCCATAGTCTTGGGGGCTGCCTGTCATGTCACCTGTAATTCAAGTTGTAGAGCATCTAAATAAAAGTCCAACTGACACAGGAAGAACAACACTCGAGCATGATGCAGTAGGATGGGCCAGGGTGGCCATATCTTGAAGCAAATGAGGTCTTTATGCCGAGTGATTTTTGAGGACCACACACTGTGGCTGGAGATTGTACACCAAAGTGTACGGCCCCCCCTAGGAGTGTGGTCAATAGGAGTGTCAGAAGAGCCCATCAGTAGAGCATTTTGAAGAACTACTAATTAGACAAGCACCCCATAACCAATAGACTACAGTGATCCCCGCCTATCGTGGAAGTTACGTTCCAGACCCATCAGTGATAGGTGAAAATCTGCGATATAGAAAGACCATCTATAGTCATATGAAAAAGTTTGGGACCCCTCTCAGCCTGCGTAATAATTGACTCTCCTGTCAACATAAAAGATAACAGTGGTCTGTCTTTCATCTTCTAGGAACATCTGAGTACTGCGGTGTTTTCCGAACAAAGATTTTTAGTGACGCAGTATTTAGTTGTATGAAATTAAATCAAATGTGAAAAACTGGCTGTGCACAAATGTGGGTCCCCTTGTCATTGTGCTGATTTGAATGCCTGTCACTGCTCAATGCTAATAACTTGTTTGATGAGCTCATTAAGCCTTGAACTTCATAGACAGGTGTGTCCCATCATGAGATATAAAGGTATTTAAGGTGGTCAATTACAAGGTGGGCTTCCTTCCCTTTGACTCTCCTCTGAAGAGTGACAGCATGGGATCCTCAAAGCAACTCTCCAAAGGTCTGAAAACAAAGATTGTTGAGTCTCCTGGTTTAGGGCAGCGTTTCTCAACCTTTAAGTATTTGCGACCCGAGTTATCATAACAGTTTTAATCGCACCCCCTTAACATTTTTTTGAAACCCTAATAAAATTCATTCCTATATTTTTTCCTGCCGATACACCGCTACAAGTTTAAAATTTCCCTACAAATAGCGAAATTATGCCACATATGGCATCATTCGCGCCCCCTTTTTTGTTACTTCACGCCGTCCACAGTTTGAGAACCACTGGTTTAGGGGAAGGCTACAGAAAGCCATCTCCGAGGTCAGTTTCAACTGTAAGGAATGGAATCAGGAAATGGAAGGCCACAGGCACAGTTGCTGTTAAACCCAGCAGGTCTGGCAGGCCAAGAAAAATACAGGAGCGGCATATGAGCAGGATTGTGAGAATGGTGGCAGACAACCCACAGATCACCTCCAAAGACCTGCAAGAACATCTGGCTGCAGATGGTGTATCTGTACATCGTTCTACAATTCAAACATCTGTATGGCAGGGTGATGAGAAAGAAGCCCTTTCTGCACTCACGCCACAAACAGAGTCACTTGTTGTATGCCAATGCTCATTTAGACAAGCCAGATTCATTTGGGAACAAAGTGCTTTGGACTGATGAGACAAAAATGGAGTTATTTGGTCAGAACAAAAAGCGCTTTGCATGGCAGAAGAAGAACACCGCATTCCAAGAAAAACACCTGCTACCTACTGTCAAATTTGGTGGAGGTTCCATCATGCTGTGGGGCTGTGTGGCTAGTTCAGGGACTGGGGCCCTTGTTAAAGTCAAGGGTCGGATGAATTCAACACAATATCAACAAATTCTTCAGGATAATGTTCAAGCATCAGTCACAAAGTTGAAGTTACGCAGGGATTGGATATTCCAACAAGACAATGACCCAAAACACAGTTGGAAATCTACAAAGGCATTCATGCAGAGAGAGAAGTACAATGTTCTGGAATGGCCGTCACAGTCCCCTGACTTGAATATCATCGAAAACACTATGTAACAAATTTTTATTTTTATTTTGTTCCTGGGTACAAAGTGTGTTTTCCTAACCCGTTATGCCTAAAAAAAATAGAAAATAGTTGATGTTCCACAAAAACTTTTGCTTTTGTGATCAGGACAATGATATTTTGAAATTTGTCTGTTTTCGAGAAAATTCTCGATTCGCATTCAATACTGAGTAGTCTTCTAGAATATTCTTGAACTGTTAGAATGGTCCAGAAGTTTCTAGAATTTTCCAGAATTATCTAGAACTTTCAAGAAAGTTTTAGAACTTTCTAGAACATTCTCGTACTGTCCAATAGCAGTCATACAAGTATAGAAGCACAGGTGACTCAAACCAACAATTCGGTTTATGTTAGTTTTTTGATTTGATTTAGATGGCATCAAGAGGTTGCTTGCACCCAGCAGATGCATTTTGCTACGTCTGTGGACAATTTATAAAGACAAGAGTGAGAAAGTATTCCATGAAAGCATGTCGTAAGATGTGCGAGGCCTACAAGGCATACTTCGGCATGCCTGTTGGGGATCAAGACAAGCCCTGGGCACCTCATTTCACATGCGAATATTGCAAGAAAACTCTTGAAGGTTGGTACAGGGGAGAAAAGAGAGCCATGAAGTTTGCTATCCCACGAATTTGGTGGCAATCGACTGACCACTCAAGCAACTGCTACTTCTTCATGGTGGATCCTACCAAACGTCGCACTGGCAAGAATGTGCCTCAAATCATTTATCCAGACATTCCTTCTTCCATTGCCCCAGTACCACACTGCCCTGAGCTGCCCTTTCCCACTCCTCCAAAGAGGGATCAGCCATCTTCAGGAGACAGCAGCAAGTCAGACAGCGAGGAAGATATTGCAGATATCCTTGACGCTCATCTTGACAAATTCAAGGAGAACATGGTAGCTTACTCAGAGGAGCAAGGCGAGCGCTTTCATCAGGATATACTGGACTTTGAACGTCGTTACCATGGAAAGTATAATGAAAACATGATGGGGCACTACATTTGGGGGCTTCTTCGAGAAAGCGATTTGCAGTACAGTCGCAAATCTAGAACACCTACTCATTTCTGAACCTTTTTGAGTGGTTTTGACTGTCTTTGTCTATTTACCATGCAAGTGTTGTTCTTTATCAGACCGCATGAACGAAAAGATAAAAATTCCCTTGTTTTGTCACTATAAGTACGAAATTTTCTGGGCTGTGGTCATGAAATCAAAGTTTGTGCTGAATGTAGTCGTTTTTCCATAGGCTTTAGACATAAGCAGTTGAAATATAACTCTTGGAAGTCAGGAACAAAAATTGTGTTACAAAATGAAATCTATAGGATGATTTGAAGCAGGCTCTCCATCAAATTGAACTGAACTGGAGAGATTTTGTATGAAGAATGGTGAACAAGACCTCCATCCAGAATCCAGACACTCATCACAGGCTATAGGAGGACAGCGTCTAGAGGCTGTTAGATTTACAAAAGGAGGCTCAACTACAGTGGTGTGAAAAACTATTTGCCCCCTTCCTGATTTCTTATACTTTTGCATGTTTGTCACACAAAATGTTTCTGATCATCAAACACATGTAACCATTAGTCAAATATAACACAAGTAAACACAAAATGCAGTTTTTAAATGATGGTTTTTATTATTTAGGGAGAAAAAAAATCCAAACCTACATGGCCCTGTGTGAAAAAGTAATTGCCCCCTTGTTAAAAAATAACCTAACTGTGGTGTATCACACCTGAGTTCAATTTCCGTAGCCACCCCCAGGCCTGATTACTGCCACACCTGTTTCAATCAAGAAATCACTTAAATAGGAGCTGCCTGACACAGAGAAGTAGACCAAAAGCACCTCAAAAGCTAGACATCATGCCAAGATCCAAAGAAATTCAGAAACAAATGAGAACAGAAGTAATTGAGATCTATCAGTCTGGTAAAGGTTATAAAGCCATTTCTAAAGCTTTGGGACTCCAGCGAACCACAGTGAGAGCCATTATCCACAAATGGCAAAAACATGGAACAGTGGTGAACCTTCCCAGGAGTGGCCGGCCGACCAAAATTACCCCAAGAGCACAGAGACGACTCATCCGAGAGGTCACAAAAGACCCCAGGACAACGTCTAAAGAACTGCAGGCCTCACTTGCCTCAATTAAGGTCAGTGTTCACGACTCCACCATAAGAAAGAGACTGGGCAAAAACGGCCTGCATGGCAGATTTCCAAGACGCAAACCACTGTTAAGCAAAAAGAACATTAGGGCTCGTCTCAATTTTGCTAAGAAACATCTCAATGATTGCCAAGACTTTTGGGAAAATACCTTGTGGACTGATGAGACAAAAGTTGAACTTTTTGGAAGGCAAATGTCCCGTTACATCTGGCGTAAAAGGAACACAGCATTTCAGAAAAAGAACATCATATCAACAGTAAAATATGGTGGTAGTAGTGTGATGGTCTGGGGTTGTTTTGCTGCTTCAGGACCTGGAAGGCTTGCTGTGATAGATGGAACCATGAATTCTACTGTCTACCAAAAAATCCTGAAGGAGAATGTCCGGCCATCTGTTCGTCAACTCAAGCTGAAGCGATCTTGGGTGCTGCAACAGGACAATGACCCAAAACACACCAGCAAATCCACCTCTGAATGGCTGAAGAAAAACAAAATGAAGACTTTGGAGTGGCCTAGTCAAAGTCCTGACCTGAATCCAATTGAGATGCTATGGCATGACCTTAAAAAGGCGGTTCATGCTAGAAAACCCTCAAATAAAGCTGAATTACAACAATTTTGCAAAGATGAGTGGGCCAAAATTCCTCCAGAGCGCTGTAAAAGACTCATTGCAAGTTATCGCAAACGCTTGATTGCAGTTATTGCTGCTAAGGGTGGCCCAACCAGTTATTAGGTTCAGGGGGCAATTACTTTTTCACACAGGGCCATGTAGGTTTGGATTTTTTTTTCTCCCTAAATAATAAACACCACCATTTACAAACTGCATTTTGTGTTTACTTGTGTTATATTTGACTAATGGTTAAATGTGTTTGATGATCAGAAACATTTTGTGTGACAAACATGCAAAAGAATAAGAAATCAGGAAGGGGGCAAATACTTTTTCACACCACTGTAAGTATTGATGTCATATCTCTGTTGGGGTGCCCACATTTATGCACCTGTCTAATTTTGTTATGATGCATATTGCATATTTTCTGTTAATCCCATAAACTTAATGTCACTGCTGAAATCCTACTGTGTCCATAAGGCATGTCAGATATTAAAAGGAAGTTGCTACTTTGAAAGCTCAGCCAATGAGAAACAAAAATCCAAAGAATTAAGAGGGGGACCCAAACTTTTTCATATGACTGTAAATAAACATTTTTTTTTATAGTTTAAGCCTTAAAATACCCCTCCCACACGCTTTAAACACATGTAAACTTGTAATGGTGAGCGACATCCACGTAACACTTTCCTTCCCGAAGCATATCCAGGAGTTTTACCTTCTCCTGTATGGTCAAGGTCTTCCTCTGGCACTTAGGCTCACTACTACCAGAAGGCTTAGAAGATGCGGGATGCTTGGGAGCCATCATAGGGCTTAAAACAAAACGAAAAGTTCACAAAAAGTTTGCTCATGATAATCTGACCGGGCGGCACGGTGGCGCAGTGGGTAGCGCTGCTGCCTCGCAGTTGGGAGAGCTGGGGACCTGGGGTTCGATTCCCGGGTCCTCCCTGCGTGGAGTTTGCATGTTCTCCCCGTGTCTGCGTGGGTTTCCTCCCACAGTCCAAAGACATGCAGGTTAGGTGGATTGGCGATTCTAAATTGGCCCTAGTGTGTGCTTGGTGTGTTTGTGTGTGTCCTGCGGTGGGTTGGCACCCTGCCCGGGATTGGTTCCTGCCTTGTGCCCTGTGTTGGCTGGGATTGGCTCTAGCAGACCCCCCGTGACCCTGTGTTCGGATTCAGCGGGTTGGAAAATGGATGGATGGATGGATAATCTGACCACAAGCAAAGTACACGATACACAGAGAACTGAGATGCATCGGGGACTCACACTCGCTGTTCTTGCGAGATTACACCACGTTAGCAGCAGCCAATCAGAGCCCAAGAGAATGAAAATCCCGCTCTAATTGGTTGAGTCTCCTCTTTCAGCCAATAACGGCTGAAAGTTTTCCTTGTAAGAAATCATCTGGGTACTGTAATGTGAAACTCTTAGTCTACCGTAGTGTACAAGGTATATATATTTAATGATTTACTGTACTGTATTGCTTAAATGCTCATTTTATATACATATTGACTTTTTACTGCATTTTAGTCAATATTTACAGTTATGTTATAGTTATCCATCCATCATTAGCCAACCCCCTATATCCCAAACACAGGGTCACGGGGGTCTGCTGGAGCCAATCCCAGCCAACACAGTGCACAAGGCAGGAAACAAACCCTGGGCAGGGCGCCAGCCCACTGCAGATGTTATAGTTATTATAAATTATAATACGTATTGTTCTAATGAACTGCGGTGGGTTGGCACCCTGCCCAGGATTGGTTCCCTGCCTTGTGCCCTGTGTTGGCTGGGATTGGCTCCAGCAGACCCCCGTGACCCTGTGTTCGGATTCAGCGGGTTGGAAAATGGATGGATGGATGGATGTTCTAATGAACTGTTGTCTAGCATGCGTAGTAACAAATGAAACGCGTATGTACATTTCGTTATGAATTGCGACTCTGTCTACGTTTTCCTGTACGTAGCAGTATGTTTTATGATTTACTAGTGTATTTCTTAAATGTTACATATACAGTACGTTAGTTATTATAAATTATAATATTGTTCTAACGAACTTTTGTCTAGCACATGTAGTGACTGCTGACAGCCATATGCTTTGTTACAAATTGGCTGAAAAGTACACTACAGGTAGGATTTACTTATTGAACTTTTCCACGATATAGCGGGGGCGCAATAGCTGAACCGCGATATAGTGGGGGCTCACTGTACACTGGAAGAGATCTGCAAAGCCATCAAATGACAGCAGGGCCTGACAGTATGCTGGGGGAGAAGCTAAAGCAGGGGCCCTCAACTCCAGCCCTGGACGGCCGCAGAGGCTGCAGGTTTTCATTCTAACCCTTTTCTAAATAATTAGTGACATGTCTTTGCTGCTAATTAACTTATTTTCAAATAATTTTAATTGACTTTTTTTAACATTTGTTCCCCTGAATTTCTTCATCGTTCCTCTGAATTCATCCATCCATCCATTTTCCAACCCATCTGAATCCGAACACAGGGTCACGGGGGTCTGCTGGAGCCAATCCCAGCCAACACAGGGCACAAGGCAGGAATCAATCCCGGGCAGGGTGCCAACCCACTACAGGACACACACAAACACACCAAGCACACACTAGGGCCAATTTAGAATCGCCAATCCACCTAACCTGCATGTCTTTGGACTGAGGGAGGAAACCAGAGTGCGATGCAGACACGGGGAGAACATGCAAACTCCACGCAGGGAGGACCCGGGAAGTGAACCCGGGTCTCCTAACTACGAGGCAGCAGCACTACCACTGCGCCACCGTGCCGCCCTTCCTCTGAATTGCTTTCCTTAAATGTCACCCAAAACAGAAATGAAATGTGGAGTGAGGGAGCCAACAGAAGACCACCTAAGTCAGGACCTCAAACTCCAATCAATTTCACTCCAGCCAGTTGCTTAATTAGGCGCAGTCTTATTGTTAATTAAATCCGTTCTTTAATTCCATGGCTATTTGCTGCTCTCATTGTGTAATAGCAGAGATCTCCAAAATTAACAGCATTGTTAAAATGCTTTGTGGACCTGAGCAGATCAACGTTCCAGAGATCTTTCTCTATTTTCAGATATTGTGTGATGGCCACCAGTTGTTTTGGCTCATTTTGTATCTCATTATTGTTTGGCTGCTAATTAACTCTTTGAGGGATGAAAACTCAGTTTTCTGAAAAGCACACAAAGCAATGGTTTCAGAAATCAACATAAAACGTCTGTTGCTGTGTGCTGTGGCCACCAGTTCACAGTTTCTAGTAACTCAAGCAACTCACACTTGGCACAACAGCTGGTAGGAACGTGTGGCAGGCTGGCTGCCAGGCTGTCTTCATGGGGTTGAGGGCCGCAGCGGAGCTCGCAGTCACAGTGCATCACAATCTGGTTTGTACCTCTTGTCATTGTAAGTGGAGGTCTTCCCAGGCAAACGTTGCCCCGTCAGCTACACTACAGGGTTCAGCGCCACGATCAGCTGATGTGGTACCTCATGTTCGTTTTTGATTACTTGCATAAAAATCAGAGTCTGACAAGTCAGAGTTCAATTCAGTGATAATACACAAAACGTCATCCATGGACTATCTTGCTTTATGCATTCGCTTCTTGATGCCATTTTTGCCGTTGTTTGCCCGCACGAGTGCAAGGAGACTCGGTCAAACCAGTGAAGCTAACTTTCCTTCTAGCAAAGAGAGTCCAACTATAACATAACAGTGGGTTTGGTCACTGTTTATAGATGAGTGCCACCGTCAACCCGTCCTTTTGACAAAAGTCGACATCCGCCCTGAAAGAGTTAAGGAAAATGAAACAACTAAGGGGTCTGAGTCTTCAAGAGCAAGTCAATTAAAATGAATTCAGCAGAAGTTCATTAGCAGCAAAAACAGGTCGCTAATTAAGAAAAGGGTTAGAATGAAAACCTGCAGCCACTGGGGCCCTCCAGGACTGGAGTTGGGGACCCCTGCTCTAAACGCTGCCACCGAGACCACTGTGGAGATGGTCTTCCACCTCTTCCAGAAGATTTGGGAAGAAAAACGTACCATTAGAATGAAAGGAGGGCCACCTCACTAAGATCATAAAGAATGGTGACCTCTGCTCCTGCACTTGTCCATTCTGTCCAAGTTGTTAAACAGGATCCTCATTAATAATTTAAGATCTCAAGATGCCAGTCTGCTTATGATTCCAAGAATTAATAAAATAACAGTGGGAGGTCGAGCTTTTAGTTACAGGACCCCTAAACTGTGGAATGGTCTGCCTGCTCCTATAAGAGATGCCCTTTCGGTCTCAGCTTTCAAATCCCGGCTGAAGACTCACTACTTCAGTTTAGCACACCCTGACTAGAGCTGCTGATTAACTGTACAGACTGCATCTCTGTTGTTAGTCATTAGCACTTAAACACAAGTAACATGATAATTGTTACTAACCCTCACCTATTCTGTTTCTCTTCTCCATACTCAAACGTGGTGCCACGACCCACCTGCCAAGTTGTTTTGCTTGCCTAAGGTAAAGTCATCCCTGATCACACGAATCGTGGGGTAGAGGGGTCCTTTCATCGGATTGGCTGGCCCAGTGCTGCTTCAGCTGTGGAATGGCCAATAGGGGGAGGCAGCTTGATGGCCGAGGTCTCCAGGACTCTGAACAAATCCAAATCCTATTATTAGATATCATCTACCGTTAAATTCTGCTCCGTACTTGTAAATTTTTTATTTTTTATATTGTATTGAGGATTTGTTCTGTTCTGTGTATTGCATTGTATTGACCCCCTCTCTTTTTGACACCCACTGCACGCCCAACCTACCTGGAAAGGGGTCTCTCTTTGAACTGCCTTTCCCAAGGTTCCTTCCATTTTTTTTTGGGAGTTTCTCCTTGTCTTCTTAGAGAGTCATGGCTGGGGGGCTGTCAGAAGGCAGAGCCTGTTAAAGCCCATTGCGGCACTTCTTGTGTGATTTTGGGCTATACAAAAATAAATTGTATTGTATTGTAATAAGTCGACGGACACTGTTGACCCCCCCAAAGTCCCTCAAACTGTTTTTTTTACCAGGATAGATCTTGCACTGATCAGGTTGCAAACGTTGTACATTATTGTAATAATGAGGGCAAGAGACCACCCACTTAACAATGTCCTTATTGTTCAAGAGCTCTAAATAAATAAAAGTACTCTGCTGTTACTCACCCACTTGGTCAGGTGGAATCCCACTCTAAGGCATGGAGCTTGAAGGTCCTTTGCCAGCTTTATTGCTTGTTCTTTTGTTGCCACTGACTTTAAGCAGTCATCTACATAGAAGTTATTGAGTACGGTGTTAACGGCTTCCTCTAGAAAAGTATCTCTGGCATCTTTGGCTGTTCTATGCAAAGCATAAGAAGCACAACTGGGTGAAGAAGTAGCGCCAAAGCAATGTACCGTTATTTTAAATTCCTCCAAGACTTTACTTAGAAAGCGTAAGAGATAAGTGTCTTTATCTAGGACCTTAACTTGGTAGAACATTGATTTAACTGATTTTCCACAGCAGCTGCACTATCTGAAACGTTAGTGACTGAGGACACCACATGGTTGGGTCAGTACAAGCCTTGTGTCCTCGAGGAGTGACTCCATCCGGTCCTGCGGCTTTTCCTAAGTGTAGCTCCTCATTTGGTCTTTAGTTATGGACGGCCCATACTGACGATCAGAGTTGGACGCATCACTGACCATCCCCGCTGAAGTGGTAGGAGTTGTTGATGTAGTAGGGATGGTGTGGTGGGACTGGTCATCGGAGGAAGATGGTAGTGGTGGTGGAAGGAGGGAAAAACCTCTTTAAAAATTGGGTCAGGTTGTTCACTTTGTCAACATCCCCTTCTAGGTCTTGAGGCCTGGATTGCTTGAGTCCACAAATTCTGCCAAGTCCATTTCAGAATATCCTTTGTGGTTTTTCTCAGTGAGTGTTTGTTTTCTTCTTTAGCTTTTTAAGCTTTCTTCCCCCCACTCCACTCTTTCTTCAGCACTCTCTGCGGGTCCTTCAAAGCGTCTTTCCCACCAGATTTGAATGCTTACCTCTCCTCATTCGGGAGACTTTTTAAGCTCCTTAACAATCCAGGGTCAAGACCAAGTGAAGGAAGAGATGGAGGTAGACCTCCACAAAGTTGCTTGAAGCATCACCAGGCAAGTAGTTACATGGAACCCCTCCAAGGGGAAAAGCAGAAGAGGCTGCCCAAGAAACTCTTTGCTGGTGTGACATGGAGACAGAGGCTAAGAAGATGGTTAAGAAGATGGTTGGGGGGGGGAGGCAGCTGCAGTGAGCCGCTCAGGACTGAGAAATCTGGGAGATCTCTGGCTGGTGGGCTATGCCCTAGAAAAAGAGGGGTAATAAAGGCAGACCCAACAGTCCAGTGAGTCTGATTTGAACCACCAGCCAGCTAATTTGAGGCTATATGAACATCAATCTGCCTGCAGCTCCTGTGGTTTATGTATGGTGTTTCTGGTAGTGAAAGGCGCTATATAAGATAAAGCTACATCCACTGAAGACTTGCTCTTGAATTGCAAATGGACGCAAACTCCAACAGCCACCCACCTTCTCATTCGAAGCCTCCCTTTACCATCTGATTGCATCTTCTGCACCCTGCGGTGTAAATCACCTGCTGGCTGTTCTCTCCCGACTGATTTAGTGTTGTGGACCCTCCAAGTGTCCTTGTGGGACCAGACGCACGTCATAATTCAAGGGTAGGGCCTTTTAATTACCGCACTGTAAAACTCATTTATTAGTCGCTTACGTCTGCAGAGGCCACCCAGCCAATCGTGATGTGGAGCTTGGCGGCCTGCCATTTATCGTCCCTGTCAGACCCTCCGTCCTTCAATGCGGCCACCGCTGCTGCTCTACTTCAGAAACCCATTCATCCATGGAGGTCCTTGGCTTCCGTAATTAAAACTGCATTTCATTTGCACGTTAGCTCCCTTTGGGACTCTGCAGATTGCGGGGCGATACTATTTATGATCTTGTCGTGTGCTCACCGGTGACAACTTTGTGGACCGTGGAGGTCACCGATTTACACAATGCAGGCTCTGTTCTAAATAAGGTGGCCCCGCTGATGTGATGAAGAGCAAGACAGGGGGCAAAACTGAGCGAGTGCTGCAAATGCAGAGAAATGTGAACTGGGGCTTATGAGGGGGATCACCTTAAAAGTTAGTTGGCACTACAGCCTCTTAGCATTGATTTAGCAGGATTGGGTGGGGGGGGGGGGGGGGGTTCTGGGTTCTGTATGGTGTGAAGTCTGCACCTTCACCATGTGTTTGTGTGACCATTCCTTTGGGTATGTGATGGTCACCAGGTATGGACCAGCACTCCCACCGGGATGGTACAAGGTCTCTTACTCCAGTTTAATGGAAGGATAGTTGGAGACCAGTAGCACAAACTATTTGCCCCCATGACATAATAGGTTGCAGTCCTCTAGGACTACAGTGCCTGCTTGGGTACCCTCCGGGCATACTGGGAATTATAGTCTAATAATGCAGCCCTGTGATGTTCCATGGGTGCTGTCAGGGGGAGCTGCAGGGACAAATCGTCACCACTTCAAGGAACCTCCTCCTGACCTGTAGTAGGGTCACACCGGAAATGATCCCGGGACTGGCATAAAAGGAGGCACTCGAGCGCATCCGGGCGAGTCAGAGGCAGGGGGGCGTGGATGAAGCTTGTCTGGAGGATTAAAAGGAGAGGAAGAAAAGTAGAAACAAATACGAAGTGTACCTGTGCAGAATTTGTACATCAGCTGTATGGGTATTAGTTAAAGTAAATCATCACCTGAATTGATACTTGTGTGGGTGTGGTGGAGGGTTTGGGAGCTCACTGGCACCCCCTACAGCAGGGGTCCTCAATCACAGTCCTGGAGGGCCGCAGTGGCTGCAGGTTTTTGTTCTAACTCGGTTGCTTAATTAGAAAGCAATTCTGGCCAATAATTTCATTTCATGGCTTGTTAGTTGCTTTAACTCTGCTACGTCAGGTCATTCTCATATCCTAGATGTTCTTCCCCTTTCTAAGGATATCATCCAGATGATTTTAAGGCTAAAATGGAGGAGTAATTCTCAGTGCTTCACTTTTTCTCTTCACATAGATAGATAGATAGATAGATAGATAGATAGATAGATAGATAGATAGATAGATAGATAGATAGATAGATAGATAGATAGATAGATAGGAAAGGCACTATTAGATAGATAGATAGATAGATAGATAGATAGATAGATAGATAGATAGATAGATAGATAGATAGATAGATAGATAGATAGGAAAGGCACTATATAATAGATAGATAGATAGATGAAAGGCACTATATAATAGATAGATAGATAGATAGATAGATAGATAGATAGATAGATAGATAGATAGATAGATAGATAGATAGATAGATGAAAGGCACTATATGATAGATAGATAGATAGATAGATAGATAGATAGATAGATAGATAGATAGATAGATAGATGAAAGGCACTATATAATAGATAGATAGATAGATAGATAGATAGATAGATAGATAGATAGATAGATAGATAGATAGATAGATAGATAGATAGATAGATAGATAGATAGATAGATAGATACTTTATTAATCCCAATGTGAAATTCCCATACTCCAGCAGCAGCATACTGATAAAAAACAATACTAAATTAAAGAGTGATAACAATGCAGGTATAACAGACAATAACTTTATTTAATGTTAACGTTTATACCCCCCGGTGGAATTGAAGAGTCACATAGTGTGGGGGAGGAACGATCTCCTCAGTCTGTCAGTGAGCAGGACGGTGACAGCAGTCTGTCGCTGAAGCTGCTCCTCTGTCTGGAGATGATCCTGTTCAGTGGATGCAGTGGATTCTCCATGATTGACAGGTGTCAGCTAAGCGCCCGTCACTCTGCCACAGATGTCACGCTTTCCAGCTCCGTGCCTACAATAGAGCCTGCCTTCCTCACCAGTTTATCCAGGCGTGAGGCGTCCCTCTTCTTTATGCTGCCTCCCCAGCACACCACCGCGTAGAAGAGGGCGCTCGCCACAACCGTCTGATAGAACATCTGCAGCATCTTATTGCAGATGTTGAAGGACGCCAACCTTCTAAGGAAGTATAGTCGGCTCTGTCCTCTCTTGCACAGAGCATCAGTGTTGGCTTTCATTCCAAGTATTTAATTTAACCCAATAGTGCCTGATAAATACACACAGGTGTAAATGGTAACAAGCTAAATGGAGAACTGCTGGTCTCTTTTGTCATCTGCATGTTGTTGATAATTAGGAGCCATTAAAAACCAAGAATAGAGCCATTTAAGACTAAAATAAGCAATAAGGGTTCAAAATCATAACGAGTGAGACAACTAAAGTGAAGCACAAGTGTTACTTGAGCAATAAGTGCTTCTTATTAAGCAACTGGGTTGGAACAAAAACCTGCAGCCACTGCGGCCCTCCAGGACCGTGATTGAGGACCCCTGCCATACAGTTTACTGGTGTTAGGGTTAGGGTATTGGGTCAATTGGCTGTGGCAACTGAGTAGGACTGAGCGTGAGGTTGTGCGTCAATGAGCTCGGTAAGGGACTGGCACCCCTTCTTTGCCAGATCGTGTTTTGTGCCCTGTGCTGTGGGGTAGACTCTGGCCACTGTGACCCCAAACTGATTGGAGTTAAGCCGGCGCCACACGACACGACTTCTAGTCATCACTTCCACGCCTTGCTGTATCAGCCCAATTGTTATATCTACGTATTTACGTCCACTGATCCCAGTCGAACGGGACAACTGCTGTGGCTAATTTTGTTGAACGAGGATGTCAGGTTACAAAAAAAATCACAGGGGTTGACAAATTACACGACTCAGTGATGACTTTCTCGTAAAGTTTTACAATTCTGAAGTACTGCGAGCTCGCCTCATTCTGAAAGCCAATCACGAGCCGCTTGACAGAGCCGGCGATGGACGAATGCTTTACAGATATGGACATTTACAGCTATTTATTTTTCCGATTCTATCGTAGTTTGTAAAACACAAGACAGATAAATGAGTCTCTCACCTGTTCACAAGGTACAAAATTACCTCATTCCTCTTTATTCCTCTTCACTACATTCTACGCACTCGTAGGGATTAGGGGCTGAGGTGACGGTCAATGATATCGTCCATCGCCGATTGGCCGGGCACATGATTGACATAAACGAACATCATCGGTTGGTGCGAAACATCTGTGGAAATTTCCTAAATTTCACCAAACTGCAGCCGTCACTTTTTCTTCACTTTCTTTCACTTTTTTTTTTGTTGTTGTTAATCTTGTACGCCTCACAAGAGCCATTAGCAGAAGGAGTTACGTGACATTCCTGCAACAAGTTTGAATGGGAAGAACGCAGGTTTGTGCCGCACCCCTGTGGACTCTGAGTGCCAAGTGCTTTATTGTTCTTTTCGGTAGCTCGCTATCTTTAAAACAATCACTCACTGTTGGAATTCTTATGCGACTTTGTCCATTTTAAATGGTCGCCTCAAACCGTTCATTTGCATGATGGGATGTCAGTTCATATGATAGGTGACTGAGCCCCAGGCTAATGCAACTTGTTAGCAACGTTACAATATTTTTTCATTCACAACCCGTTTTCCTATCCTGCTTATCCTGGGGAGGGTCGCTGGGCAGCTGGAGCCCACCCGTGTGGTGTTATATTTTACATAACCTATGCAGTGAGATTTGGGCATCGCACCAGGGAAGTAGTGGCATGGTGGTGCTAGTTTGGTCTTGTGGGCAGTGTCTGAAGTGGGTGCTCGATGCTGTATGAGGTTCCCCACTCCATTTGCTACCATTTGCTAATATACTCGTGCACCCCGTCGAGTAAAAGTAATAACAAATTGGGAGGAGGAACACAATGCTGACTAAACAGAGTCCATCCATCCATCCATTTTCCAACCCGCTAAATCCGAACACAGGGTCACGGAGGTCTGCTGGAGGCAGTCCCAGCCAACACAGAGTGCAAGGCAGGAAACAAACGCTGGGCAGGGCACACACACCCACAAACCAAGCACACACACTAGGGACAATTTAGGATCGCCAATGCACCCAACCTGCCTGTCTTTGGACTGTAGGAGGAAACCCACGCAGACACGGGAAGAACATGCAAACTCTACGCAGGGAGGACACGGGAAACGAAAACAGGTCTCCTTACTGCGAGGCAAGCAGTGTTACCCACTGCGCCACCGTGCCGCCCGAATAAACAGGTTCCTGCCTTTAATTTGCTTCCACTTCAAGCACTTCATGCAGGCAAAAAGGAATGTCATTGCACCGGGTGGTACAGCACAATTATGTGTTATACGCCATGTTGTTTGCACACATGAGAAAAGGCAAAACATGCGCTACAACAGAATACTTTTTTTGAATAACGGAAGCCGAGTTACTTTTTTATTTTGTCCAGAAGATAGTAAAAAGAGAACCGGGGATGTCGTGTTTGAGTGAGTAAATATTATTATTAGCAACTTCTAAAGTCCTGTTGGCAGACATTTACTAATTTTCATTTCATGATTAGGCAAATCTAATTTTAGAATTTCGTATCAATACAACATTGTGACTTGTAGCAATTTTAAATGAACATGAAAAGAATCGCCTCTGAATCGTCGTAATAACATTACCAAATACAGTCAAAGTAAAAAAAGTATGTGAACCCCTAGGAAATACACTGGTCTACAAAAAAATATTTTTTGCTTGCTACTGGGAACTTCAGAGCAGCTCTTTATTAAGTTTTTTACACTGATTCCATATATGAAATCGAAATTAAGCCACATGTCAGGTTTTTGAAATACACATCATTGACGTTTTGACACTTTTGAATATCAATATAATATATCAACACGATAATCTGAAGTTTGGATTCTGTCCCACCAAAATTGTTTCCATCCATCCATCCATTTCCCAACCCACTGAATCCGAACACAGGGGTCTGCTGGAGCCAATCCCAGCCAACACAGGGCACAAGGCAGGAACCAATCCCGGGCAGAGTGCCAACCCACCGCAGGACACACACAAACACACCAAGCACACACTAGGGCCAATTTAGAATCGCCAATCCACCTAACCTGCATGTCTTTGGACTGTGGGAGGAAACCCACGCAGACACGGGGAGAACATGCAAACTCCACATAGGGAGGACCCAGGAAGTGAACCTCAGGTCTCCGTACCGCGAGGCAGCAATGCCACCCACTGCGCCACTGTGCCGCCCAAAATTGTTTTGATGTGTTTATTCTGAAAACAAACCAGAAGACGATACCAGAGACACGTTAAAGTATATTCATGTCAATTTACCTCAATATAAAAGTGAGGTCAGCGTGCTCCGAAAATGTCTGAGGCCCTCGCTTTTACCCCTTGTACTGCACATCCGTCTCTCTTTGCAAAAAAACCAACAGTAGTCACCCATCAGGCTTGGAGTAAATTTTCCCGATATCGGTTTTCCATCACCTTTGTATCTTAATGAAATCTTTCCCCAAGCTCATCTCTGACATCGCTTAGATTTGGTGGAAAAAAGTTGAGATGAGAATCTCAAACATGACATCTTCAGTGACACTCGGGCTCCTGTAAGCTGATATACGTTCAGCATATTCTCCACAAGCTCAGCATAATTCTCTACTCTGTGACTGTCAAGAATATTCTGGACAACCCGCACGAATGAGAGGTGCTGATTCGGTGGGCTTCAGTTTCCTTTTGAACTCCTCATCAAGCATCAGTTCACGGATTTCAGGAACAACAAAAACACCTTCCTTCATTGTGGCTTCACTTTTCTCGAGACCAATTATTTCTTAAATGCATCGCCGTTTCTGTCCAGTCACCCTAGTTGTCCAAGACCTGGAACATCATAACTAAAATATGGAACATGCTGGATGAAAACGGTTTTCAGATTTGGAGTCAGCAAGTGAAATTTGTTAAAGTACAGGTGAAAGAATCCCAGTAGCAAAATGTTTGTTGACCAGTGTTATCTATATCCATCCATCCATTTTCCAACCCGCTGAATCCAAACACCGGGTCACGGGGGTCTGCTGGAGCCAATCCCAGCCAACACAGGGCACAAGGTAGGAACCAATCCCGGGCAGGGTGCCAACCCACCGCAGGTGTTATCTATATTTATGTCTAAATCCCATATAAAACATGGTCGTATCTTCATGTCAGTCACAAATAATGAACAAACACAGTCTCCTATAACTAAAGATACACAGATTTTCAGAGAATGTTTGACCATATTGAATAAATCATTCAAACTGTGAAACTGAAGGTTGGAAAAAGTAAGTGAGCCCTAAGCTAATGACTTTTTAAAAAGCTCATTGCAGTCCGAATTTCGCATACCTGGAGTCCATTTAATGAGACGAGTTCAGAGGTGCGGCCCAGAATGACTTTGATTGATCACAAACACTATAAAGTTTGAGTTTGAGCTTTTGACAAGAAGCATATCCAGATGGGAATCACGCCTCGCACAAAAGAGCTGTCTGAAGAGCTACGATGGAGAATTGTTCATCTACATAAGTCTGGAAAGGGTTACAAAGTCATCTCAAAGATTTGAGATATTCATCAGTCTACTGTTAGGCAATGGTGTGGATGGCCGACTAAATATTCCGGCTCTCACCCCCAGGCCGCCAGGTGGAGCTCTCCCGACAGCATGGAAGTTCCCCGAATTCCAGCAGGGCCTCATGGACTTTGTAGTTTGTATACACAGCCCTGCGGGATACCATGGGGGCCACCAGGAGTCGCTGTAGGGAGGCTGTCGGACTGTTATGTGCCCTATAACCTGGAAGTACATCCTGGTCACATGAACAGGAGAAATGACGTACTTCCAGGTTGAAGAAAAGGACTTATACCCTGACCCGGAAGTAATAAGGACTTGTGGACTGTTGGGCAGGAACACCTCCGGGTCAGGGGGTATAAAAGGACTCTGGGAAAGCCCAGACACTGAGTTGAGCTGGGAGGTAGGGTGGCGAAGTGTCTGGGAGAGGAGGATTGATATTTGTAGTGATTATTGATTATTATATGTGTAGTGTGGAGTGGAGGGTGCTTTGTGCACGTAATTATTATGAAATAAAGAAGTCTTGGACTTTTACGTGGTGTTTGGCATGGTACCTGAGGGTTCAAGAGGTTGATAAAAGCCGCTACTGCTACAGCAAGTTGTGTATAAATGGAGACAATTTGGTATTGTGGCTACTCTGCCTAGAAGTGGGTGCCCTGCCCAGATGACCCCAAGAGCACAACGCAAAGTCAGCAATGAGGTAAAGAAGAACCCTAGAGTGACAGCAAAGGACTTGAAGAAGTCATCAGAATGGGCTAACATCTCTGTTCATGAGTCAACTATAGGCAAAACATTGAACAAGAAAGGAATCCATGGCTGGACACCAAGAAGGAAGCCACTGCTATCAAAAAAGCAGCACTTGGACACTCCACAAAGGTACTGGGAAAATGTTTTGTGGAGTGATGAAACCAAAATTTAAGTATTTGGGAGGAACAAGCAGAACTTCATTTGGCGTAAAAAGGGCACTGGATATCAACATCAAAACATCATCCCTACAGTTAAGTATGGTGGAGGGAACATCATGATTTGGGCCTGCTTTGCTGCATCAAGGCCTGGACAGCTTGAAGTGAAAATGAATTCCCAAGTTTATCAACAAATTCTCCAGGATAATGTGAGGGTGTCTGTCCGTCAACTTAAGCTCAGAAGAGGCTGGGTGATGCAACAGGACAATGACCCCAAACATCGCAGCAAATCCACAGCACAGTGGCTTCAGAAGAACAAACTCGGCCTTGTGGAGTGGCCCAGTCAGAGCTCAGATCCAATCCTATTGAATGACTTGAAGAGAGAGAGAGCCAAACACAGAAGACAACCTAACAATATGGAAGAGTTAAAGCAGTTCTGCAGGGAACAATGGGCTCAAGTTCCCAAACCGCATGATGTGGAGGTCTGATCTGCAGTTATAGGAAGCGCCTGTTTGAGGTCATTGCTGCCAAAGGAGGGTCAACCAGCTATTACAGTAAATCCCAAGGTTCACTTACACTGTGAATGTTGAATGCGTTTGTAAAATAAAGACATGAAGGAGTAGAATTTTTTTGTGTGTCATTGGCTTAAGCTCATTGTATATCTCAGTACCTGTGACAGAGATGAAGATCAGATCACTTTTTATGACCAATTCATGCAGTAAACCAGATAATTCCAAAGAGTTCACATACTTTTTACTTTGACTGTACCATTCTGTTTAAGAATGTGTAAGGCAATAGAAAATGTAGCTGCGTTTTTCCAAAATTGCCAAAGTTCAGCAGCTGTAGCTTAAAAATGGGATTCAACAAAAGCCTGATGTGCTGAAATGATTCCACAGACAAAATATCTTCATTTTTAAAAGTTTTAGTTAAAATTCAAAGTAAAACAGTTCACACAAAAAAGGAAAAATTTAAATAGCAAAAAAAAAAAAAGAAAAATTCTGTTCAAAGCTTAAATCTTGTTACATTTCAAATCGTTAGAAATCACTTCCAAAAACGTTTCTGAACCATTTCAAAATGACGGTCAGAAAACTGTATGCCTATCCCATTTCTAATTTGAAAATGGGTGTTTTAACTCTTTGAGGGCTGAATATTTTTTCCAGAAAACGTAGTTTTATGAAAAGCAATTGCATCACACAGACATCAACATACAACGTGGCTGCGGCTGCCAGTTTGCCAAGAATGTTCCGGCAGGCTTGCTGCCAGGCTGTCGTTGCGTGGCTGGGGCAGCAGCAGCGGTCACTGTCGCAGTGCATTGCAATCTGGTTTCTACCTCTTGTCATTGTTAAGTGGCAGTCCTCCCAGGCGAACAGTGCCATAGGCTGTGTCAGCTACTTGAACCTGTTCAGCACCACGAATAGCTGGGCACCAATCAGCTGAAGCCGGAACCTCACAATCGTCTTCGATCGCTTGTATCAAAATCAGTCTGACAAGTCATAGTCCAGTTCAGAGAGAACAGGCAAAACTTCGTCCCTGGAGCGTTCTGCTTTACACATCCACTTGGATCTCTCACCAGGTGTCAGGGCCATTTTTACCGTTGTTTGTGCCTTTCTGCTCATGGGAGTGCTGGAAATCTCGGTCAAAACCAACGAAGCTAACTTTCTTCCTAGCAACAAGACACCAACTAGAACATAACGGTTGGTTTTGTCACAGTTGACAGTTGATTACTATCGTCAACTCCTCCTTTTGACAAAAGTCGACATCAGCCCTGAAAGAGTTAAGTCCCTGTGTACTAGGACCTGTTCTAAAAAACAACAATTGAAACAACTGTAACACATCGTATCTCAGTTAGAGCAAGAAAGTTCTATATCTCTTACTAACTTATAGGGGGAAAAGACGATACCATTGGCTATGACTATGAAAGAAAATGATATTCTATTCAAATTAAGCAAACACTAATATGAGTTTAACTCAAAGCTTTAACTTTCTCAGATTGGCTCTTACAAAACTACTGCATCCTGAACTAAAATACCCGCACACCAAAAGTGTAGACGCTTTGCCGCGGAGCATGGGTAGAGCCGCTAATTATTTGTAACCCACAAGAATCTCCCAAAGTACAATGCAATGCAATGGTATCGAACATCACACAGCCCTAGTAGGGATGTCACAAGAAACGATGTTTCGGTATGAACTCAATACCAAATTTCCAAAAACGTAACGGTACTAGTAGCGCTAAGAAAAATCGGTACCATACTCGTGTGTGACTGCAAGTTAGATGAGTTAGTTCTGAGAGCATGATAATTCGTGAGAAAATTGTTAGTGAAACCTCATATGAAAATGGCGCACAGTGATGATGATACTGCACTGCATTGGCATGTGTCGAGAAGAAAAACATGCAGATGTCACGATGGATGACCTTTGAGTTTGAGGCAGAGCAATTTTAGCATGCAATCATAGGAATGTTACTTGCTATCTAAAAAAATCAATTAATTCGGATGTAAGCATCAGTAGGGTTTGCTCCCCAGGAACCAAGTTACCCGAACTATTCAATAACATTTCAGTAACGATTTACCGCTCTGATGCTGGCAAATAAATAGGTCTGATCATAAAATAGGTCACTACGATAGCAACTGACAAGAAGAATTCATAATCTATTTCAGAATTTCGGTATTATGGTGCCTTTTTCTCGTGCACGATTTGGCTCAAAAACTAATCGTCATCTCATAACGGACTTAAGTTTCGGGTTTTTATATTTCCGTCTAGCCGTTTTAGCTCTAGACCATCCTCAAGAAACTGTGACACACAGACACACACCCATCATCGAGATAGCAATATTTTCGGTATCAGAGGACCCTAAAACTCTGAGATCTGTTGAAATCCGGAGATTTAAATTTTTGACAAATCTAAAGCTTTTGCTTCTATTATTGTGGGAGAGGGCCCAAAGCAAAAAATACATTCAGCAGAGCTTTTGTCAATGAGTTTATGTTCAGTTAATTATGGTTTGCGCTTTTTAGAGTGAATGATGTCTGCATAGAAAGTGGGAAAGTCAACCACAGCGCTTCAGGTGTATGTGGTTAGTGACTAAAACTATAAGAAGCAAACTTTAGAGTGTGTGTTTGCCTCTTCCTTAAAGGGATACTCTGCTGTTGTGGAAAACACTTTGTAGATAAGGAAGAGTCTTGAGTCATCGATATAAATAAACTTCCAAAATGGACATCCTTTACTTACACTAGCGGGTGGAGTCCCACATGCTCTTGCTAACGCAGAGCAGTGATGGGCGATTTGTGAATGATTTGTTCTTTTTTTTGAACGACTCTTTCCTGTGAATCATCTGAACTGATTTATGAATTCAAACGAATCGATTCGGTGGAGCTCATCGGGAGTGCTAAAGGGCATGCGTGTCCTGTGTGATATCCTCAGCGTTTTTTGTTTCACTGCAGCTGGTACATGTTTAAAGAGCATGTGCAAGATGACTTACTCATTTAATTTGCAAACAAGTCACTACCTGAGCATCAGTCTAATGATTCTTGTTTGCTTGATTCGTGAATGAATCACAACGTGAGAATAAGTGAACCAAAATGCCCTTTGCTAGCAGACTGTATTGATGGGCAATTTGCGAACGATTTCTTCTTTTTGAATTACTTTGTTCAGTGACTCATATGAACTGACCTGTGAGCAAGAATGAATCGATTCAGTGGAGCTCGACAGGAGGGCTAAAGCACATGTGGGTCCTTCCAGCGTGATGTCGTCAGTGTCTTTTATTTCACTGTTAGTTATATGTTTAAAGTGCATGCGCAAGAACCACCTGACTCACAAGTCCAGGCTCATCTGAATCGTGAATGACCTAACTACCTGAGAATCAAGAATCATTCTAACGGTTCTTGTTCATCTGATTCGTGAATAAGTCATTACCCGAGAATCGAGAATTAGTCTAACGGTTCTTGTTCATCTGATTCGTGAATGACTCACTACCCAAGAATCAAGAATCATTCTAACGGTTCTTATTCATCTGATTCGTGAATAAGTCACTACCTGAGAATCGAGAATCAATCTAACGGTTCTTGTTCATGTGATTCGTGAATGAGTCACTAACCGAGAATCGAGAATCAGTCTAATGGTTGTTGCTCATCTGATTCCTGAATGAGTCACTACCCCAGAATCAAGAATCATTCTAACGGTTCTTATTCATCTGATTCGTGAATAAGTCACTACCTGAGAATCGAGAATCAGTCTAACGGTTCTTGTTCATCTGATTCATAAATACGTCACTACCCAAGAATCGAAAATTAGTCTAATGGTTGTTGTTCATTTGATTCCTGAATGAGTCACTACACGAGAATTGAGAATCAGTCTAACGGTTCTTGTTCATCTGATTCCTGAATGAGTCACTACCCGAGAATCGAAAATCAGTCTAACAGTTCTTGTTCATGTGATTCGTGAATGAGTCACTACCCGAGAATTAGTCCAACAGTTCTTATTTATGTAATTTGTGAATGAGTCACTACCCGAGAGTCGAGAATCAGTCTAACGGTTCTTGTTCATCTGATTCGTGAATAAGTCACTACCTGAGAATCGAGAATCAGTCTAACGGTTCTTGTTCATCTGATTCATAAATACGTCACTACCCGAGAATCGAGAATCAGTCTAACGGTTCTTGTTCATGTGATTCGTGAATGAGTCACTAACCGAGAATCGAGAATCAGTCTAATGGTTGTTGCTCATCTGATTCCTGAATGAGTCACTACCCCAGAATCAAGAAACAGTCTAACGGTTCTTATTCATCTGATTCGTGAATAAGTCACTACCTGAGAATCGAGAATCAGTCTAACGGTTGTTGTTCATCTGATTCATAAATAAGTCACTACCCGAGAATCGAAAATCAGTCTAATGGTTGTTGTTCATCTGATTCCTGAATGAGTCACTACACGAGAATCGAGAATCAGTCTAATGGTTGTTGTTCATCTGATTCGTGAATGAGTCACTACCCGAGAATTAGTCCAATGGTTCTTATTTATGTAATTTGTGAATGAGTCACTACCCGAGAATCGAGAATCAGTCTAACGGTTCTTGTTCATCTGATTTGTGAATAAGTCACTACCTGAGAATCGAGAATCAGTCTAATGGTTCTTGCTCATCTGATTCATGAATGAGTCTCTACCTGAGAATTGGTCTAATGATTCTCGTTCATTTCATTTGTGAAAAATTCGTTATGAATTGCACAATTTCTATTTTTAAATGTGCTATCACGATTTGTTTATAGAAACAGAAATTAACATGTTATATAGATAGATAGAGAGATTTTATTTGTTCCCAACAGAAATTATACATTATATATAGCATTTATAATTGTGAAAGGCTGAGACTCAACCTTTCAGCCACCCGCATATTATCCCTGGCTGCAATGGGTTTGTTTTTTGTAGACAGAAGTGTCTCTGATGGAATCCAGACATGAACTGCTTGAGGTTTGAGAAAATGGCTGTTTTAACTGACAAGACCAGAAGTAACGTAGGGGAACCGGAAGCGACCTTCTTCTGACATCATAGTAGGTGACTGAACCGAAAGTGACGTCCTCAGTGATGAGTCAGACAGGTTTTCCCACGGCTGGTCTGCAGAGATAACAGGGGAAGGTTTAGTGCACCCCGCCACCCCCTGGCCTGGTATGGAATAAAATATATTGCATACACAAGGGTAAATCAAAAAGTAAAGGCTATTTGAAAATTCTGAGGTAACCAAAGGGGATAGAAACTGACACAATACAACAAGCTCACGGCGGCTAATTGGTAGATCAAACACACGCACTGCAGTACGTACTCTGCTGTTAGTGTAGTTAAAGCCAAGGTTCAATCAACATGGACGCTTCGCTGTGGGTTTGCACCATTGTTGAACAACGCGCCAAGCAACCTGCTGTTAATATCAAACCTATTTTATTACATCAGGGCAATTCACAAACAAGTTGGGGTGAGTCATTGGGATGTCAGGCGTTACGAGAATCTGACAATCTAAGATTACGTAAATTAAGTCTGTGACCTAAAAATCACGGGGAACGTCTACGGTACCTTCAGTGTGGATTCAGACCCCTTCACTTTCTTTACATTTTGTTGCAGCCTTGAGCTAAAATCATTTAAATTCATTTTTTCTCCCTCATCAAATAACACTGAATACCACAGTATGACAAAGCAAAAACAGAATTTTAGGATTTTTGTCCAATTTATTAACAGTAAAAAACTAAAACCTCACATTGACACCAGTGTTCAGACCTGTTCCTCAGCACTTAGCTGAGGCCCCTCTGCAGTCTTATTATGTCTGATGTGACAAGCTTCACACACCTGGATCTGGGAAATGTATGCAATTCTTCTCTGCAGATCTTCTCAAGCTCAGTCAGATTTGATGCAAACTGTCAGTGGACAGTTTGAAACTCATGTTGTGGAAAAGGAGAGGGTCTGGTTGTTAAGGCTGATGTCCTCAACTTGAGAGACGTATTTCCGTTGCCTAGAGCACTTGGTAGATTGATATTTCCAACAAACGTTACTTCCACAGTTTCGCGTGAAATGAACGGAGTTGACCTTAGAAATGCTGGAGTGTGGCTGGCTGGCTGGGTGGGTGGGCATATCTGAGGGGCGTGGGACTCTTTCCACAAATCTCAGCAAGTACTGTAGGTTCCCATTGTGTTTACCATTCTTGTTTGTGGTGACTCGATGCCAAGTGGGCTTGGCAATCTCCTCTCAGCACATAGGGAGAGTCCTTTCCCCAGTGATCATATCTCATTATGCCATTAATAACTTGAGCTTCTAGCTATGCCAACATCCGCCCTCGCTTTCCTCCAATGGGCAACCATTCTGCTTGGCTCTGTTTATCCACTTCAGGGCACTTCAAACAAATAAAACCACTGGAGGTGACCAGACAGATTAGGTCTTTTATCGAGCCAAAGGCACAGGACTGAGTGGTGGCTGTGTAGACTTATGGAGGCGTGGGGCTCGATTAGTAAAGTTCTTGTCAGCTGAGGTGCCTGGCGCTGCATGTGTTGGACTTCCTCTTATGTTGTATTTGCTTTTGTTATGCCCCTCAAATTTTAGACATGTTAGTGTGCTGGTCATGCGAGGAATGACAGTCCCACAGAAGAAATGTTGGGGTGCCAGCCCGGTTGTCTCCATTTACTTCAAAGTCCTTAATTGTCCAGTATAAACAAAAAGGATGGCACAATCTGCGAACATAAATCCAAAGGTAGCCTCTCTGGGGTCTCTCAAAAACAACACAGTTAATTGGCTCTTTGTCTGGCTGGGGTTTTTCAATCAGTAAAAGATGCCCCTTTCCGCCCAACTCGGAATCTATGGGCTGCTGACCTGGAAGGGGCAGAGCCAGTTACCCTCACTTGCCATCTTCTTGGCAGAGCTGGAGGGAAAGGGAGAGGACGTGATTAACACCAGAGCCCCCTCTCATCCCAGAGGGTTAGAGCCCCGAAGATTATTCTCTGCCATACATATGTGACATTAGTTAAATAGGACCACATGAAAGCATACATGTGACATATTGGCACTCGCTGCACATTGGTCACTGCTGTGGTGTGCAAAATCTGTCCTTATTGCTCTATAGTTTCATTATATTTTGCTCAAGACCAAACAACAGATGAACTTAAACACAGGTCACTTGCCTGGACAGTTAACATCAAAGGCAATCTGTCTTCCTGAATTGTACCAATGTCAGGAATTCAGGAGACGCCTCAAGCCGTATTGATGATTTTATCACCTGTGAAGGGAAGGTCACCAGGATTAAATTGGTTTACAGCTTGGGAAAGGAAGATATGCTGTGGTTCAAGCTGTAACTGATTACTTTACAACCTGTGAACAGAAGAAGATGCTATGGGACTGGAAATTATAGCTTGAGACAGGAAATTGTTAAAACATAACAAACTTTTTATGGCTAAAAAACTCAAAAAAGATTAAAGAATCTGAGCAAATTCATCCATCATATTGACAGAATATCTAACAATTCACCCATGTAGAATTTTGTAATAAATATGTCTCATCTAAAAGTGACGCCAGAAGTGGAACAGCGACGACAGAAGAGCGACATCAGAAGAGAAAACAAAGACAAGTGTGACCAGTTTCATCCAATCGTCAGTTAACGGCATTTCATGAACATCGATTGCTAAATCAACGCCGCCCTGCCGACATTCATCCTTGACATTTCTAATTTCTTTCAGTAAGCTTTCTTTAAGACTACATATCCAGACTTTACTATCAATCTTAGTTTTTATTATTTCTTGTTCTATTGGGTATTATTACTATTCATGTAATAAATACCGTATTACTTTTGAAAGTTCTATACAGTGATCCCGCGCTATATCACGCTTCAACTTTTGCGGCTTCAGCCTATCACAATTTTTTCTCATACACGCTTACATCACTACGCATGCGCTTTCTGAGAAACTAAGCCCCACAATGGCTCCTAAACATGCTGCTTTTTCTAAGCCTTCTGACATTGAAACTAAGCGCCGGAGGAAGATGCTTACCATCCAGGAGAAGGTGAAACTCTTGGATATGATCAAAGATGGCAATACCCTAGAAAAGCCTCCTCACACATATGAAAAGACAGCGCCAGCAACTGCCTATCAAGATGTTCTTCAGCCGCGCACCCAGACACCCACTGCCTACTCCTAGTACTCCATCAACGGAAGAAGGCAACGACGCACCTGCTGAAGATACCGCACCACCTGAAGACTCTCCTACTGAGCTCGTGGCTTTATAGGTTAGTGATTGTGTGTAAGAACTGTGTGTGTGTGTAATTAAATATCATAATAATATGATATTTGTAACGTCTAATATGTCTTATTTTGTCTAATATATTGGGTAATATGAGTGTAATGGTGACTAAAGGGTGTTATTTCATGTCTAGAGGGCTCTAATAATGTTAAAAAAACGTATTTAGAAGGTCGTAAACAGGTTTTCTATACTCTAACTGCGAAAATATTCAATTTATAAATAAAGAATCCTACTTCGCGAAAATTCATTTATCGCGGTAGAGTCTGGAACGGATTAACCGTGATAAACGAGGGTTCACTGTACTTTGTTTTTATATCTGACTAGCCGTCCCCCATGGCTCAGCTCATGTAGTAGTGAAACAGGACAGTGAGAAGGACCCCGCCCGGCTCCCTACTCCTGACGTCACGCTTCCCCCTTCCCTCGGCCCACAGCCTCTCTTTCAGATTCACGCAAATATATATCACTCATTCAAGTGAACTATGATTCTTAGCGCGATGAGAGAAGTCGCAAAATCAACCGGAATGTTCAAGCAAATTATAGAAAAAAAACCCGATCTGTTAAGTAGTTCTCTTGTTTGCTAGCTAAGCAAAGGTAAGGTACACCCCGAGGCTGGTGCATGAGTGAGGAGAGCCCCGCCCCCTCCTGTCAGCCTGCAGCGTCTCTCTCGGATTTGCACAAATAAATCGTTACTGCAAGCGAACTACAATACATAGCACAATGAAAGGAGTCGAAAAATCAACCGAACTGTTCAAGCAAATTATAGAAAAAAACCCGATATAAATCTGTGAATTAATTCTCTCATGAAAGCGGACAGACATACAGACATACAGACGTTGGATTTTATATATGTAGAGAAGTGATTGAAGTAATAAAGTAGATATTTTTACGAGCAGCTGGAGCACCCGGAAGTTTCCCATACACTCCGATCTGCAAGGTTTATTAAGGGCTGAGGGTGTGAGCTCCACCAAATAGTAGGAAACAGGACATAAAGTAAGGCATCTTTGGTTGATAAATGGCCTATAGGCAAAGATGTTGATCCTTTGTATGTTTAAAGATATTCCTAGAGACAAAAGAAATATTTAGGTCTGAGATATACAGTGCATCCGGAAAGTATTCACAGCACATCACTTTTTCCACATTTTGTTATGTTACAGACTTATTCCAAAATGGATTAAATTCATTTTTTTCCTCAGAATTCTACACACAACACCCCATAATGACAACCTGAAAAAAGTTTACTTGAGATTTTTGCAAATTTAATAAAAATAAAAAAACTGAGAAATCCCATGTCCATAAGTATTCACAGCCTTTGCCATGAAGCTCCAAATTGAGCTCAGGTGCATCCTGTGTCCCCTGATCATCCTTGAGATGTTTCTGCAGCTTCATTGGAGTCCACCTGTGGTAAATTCAGTTGACTGGACATGATTTGGAAAGGCACACACCTGTCTATAGAAGGTCCCACAGTTGACAGTTCATGTCAGAGCACAAACCAAGCATGAAGTCAAAGGAATTGTCTGTAGACCTCCGAGACAGGATTGTCTCGATGCACAAATCTGGGGAAGGTTACAGAAAAATTTCTGCTGCTTTGAAGGTCCCAATGAGCACAGTGGCCTCCATCATCCGTAAGTGGAAGAAGTTCAAAATCACCAGGGCTCTTCCTAGAGCTGGCCGGCCATCTAAACTGAGCGATCAGGGGTGAAGGGCCTTAGTCTGGGAGGTGACCAAGAACCCGATGGTCACTCTGTCAGAGCTCCAGAGGTCCTCTGTGGAGAGAGGAGAACCTTCCAGAAGGACAACCATCTCTGCAGCAATCCACCAATCAGGCCTGTATGGTAGAGTGGCCAGACGGAAGCAACTCCTTAGTAAAAGGCACATGGCAGCCCGCATGGAGTTTGCCAAAAGGCACCTGAAGGACTCTCAGACCATGAGAAAGAAAATTCTCTAGTCTGATGAGACAAAGATTGAACTCTTTGGTGTGAATGCCAGGCGTCACATTTGGGGGAAACCAGGCACCGCTCATCACCAGGCCAATACCATCCCTACAGTGAAGCATGGTGGTGGCAGCATCATGCTGTGGGGATGTTTTTCAGCGTCAGGGACTGGGAGACTAGTCAGGATAAAGGGAAAGATGACTCCAGCAATGTACAGAGACATCCTGGATGAAAACCTGCTCCAGAGCGCTCTTGACCTCAGACTGGGGCGACAGTTCATCTTTCAGCAGGACAACGACCCTAAGCACACAGCCAAGATATCAAAGGAGTGGCTTCAGGACAACTCTGTGAATGTCCTTGAGTGGCCCAGCCAGAGCCCAGACTTGAATCCGATTGAACATGTCTGGAGAGATCTTAAAATGGCTGTGCACCGACGCTTCCCATCCAACCTGATGGAGCTTGAGAGGTGCTGCAAAGAGGAATGGGCGAAACTGGCCAAGGATAGGTGTGCCAAGCTTGTGGCATCATATTCAACAAGACTTGAGGCTGGAATTGCTGCCAAAGGTGCATCGACAAAGTATTGAGCAAAGGCTGTGAATACTTATGGACATGGGACTTCTCAGTTTTTTTATTTTTAATAAATTTGCAAAAACCTCAAGTAAACTTTTTTCACGTTGTCATTATGGGGTGTGGTGTGCAGAATTCTGAGGAAAAAATAGACCAATCCAATAATGAACCTGGCAAGTGCATGTGTCCCTGGAAAAAGCAAATAAGGGGTAGAAAGAGGGAAAAATCATGATAACACAGTCACCTAACATAGCCAGTATCTATCCAGCACTTACCAAGTGTCCTTTTTATGTCTCCTGTCCATTCTTGTGACAATGGAGTTGGCACCCCATAACAGCTTCCAGTCTTCTCTTTCCACAAGAGTCTGTGGGAATTTGTGCCCAATCAGCCAAAAGAGCATTTGTAAGGACAGGTTCTGATGTTGAATGAGAAGACTTGGCAATCCAGTTATCCCAAAGGCGATCATCAGGGTTGAGGTCAGAGGTCTGTGAAGGCCATTGGAGTTCCTCTATGTCTTTATGGACCAAGCTTTGTGCAGAGGGGCATAGTCACGCTGCCTTCCCTAAACTGTTGTCACAAATTTGGAAGCCCACAATTATCTTAAATGTCCTTGTCTGCTGGAGCATTAACAGAACCTTTTACTGGAGCCAAGGGGCAGAGTCCAAACCCTGCCACTAAACTTGATGGTAGGCACTATGCAGTTCTGAAGATACTGTTCTCATGGCATCCACCAAACTGAGATTCACCCATCAGACTTCCAGATAGTGAAGCATTAATTATCATTCCATGTTTCCAGTGTTCCAGAGTGCCAAGGTGGTGGCTTGGCAGTGTACATTGTACAATACATTGGCATTGGCCCTAATACCTTCCCAGCATTTCCCATGCAGGCGCGTACGCGTTCTGAGTGTGAAGTATAAATGAGCCCTTAGGGCTTCACGCTCAGAACGTGTACACGCCCGCATCATGGCTGCCATGCGTTCTCAGCGTTCATTTGATGCGTCCTCTGAGCAGGTCCTCAGAAATTAACGCGACGCGTGCGCAAGTTGCAGTACCAGCAAAAAGTCGGGGAACGCAGTGTGCTAAAAGTTGGAATGTGACATCAGAGTCTCTGTTTACTATCTACATGTGACAGAAAGCCGCTTTGCAGTTCCTACGAGATCTCTGTTTGCGCCATTCGATATTTGATAAATGGTTCGATGTGGTGAAGCAAAATGCCAACATACAGATGTATTCGTGGTGCTTTTATATTCAAGCGTCGCATATTCCTGATCGTAATGACACGATACGTTTTCAAATTCTCACATACCGTCTTCTGTGCCGTCTTTTTTTCTAGGGCTTCCTCTGCTCCTGACAGCAGCGAATCGCCAACAATAGATCGCCACACTGAGCACATTAAATGTATGATATTCCAACTCTCTGCACATTTAGAATCCTTAGATTTATACTTGATATCACTTTCATGATGAAAAGCATTAAAGTATGTATATTACATTTTACAAATAACGCGGTAATTTCGTTTAAATAATGAATACTGTTAATAATTACAAACATGGGGGTGACACAGTGGCGGAGCGTTAGCGCTGCTGTCTTGCAGGGGAGTCACGTTGCTGGTATTCCCTGCCTGGAGTTTACATGTTTTCCTGCTGGTTTTCCACAGTGTGCTCCAGTTTCCTTCCAAAGATATGCAGATTTGGTGACACTAAAATAACGCTAGCATATGTGAGTGATTGTATTCACCTTGCAATGAGCTGATGCCTCGTCCAGGGATTATTTCCTCATGCCCAATGCTATCTGAAATGGACAAATCCCTGGACTGATGGATTTAATCATTAAACATCCTTTTCAGAGATATTGCGGTAAGGTGTCATCGGAATTTAATGGGTGTTCCAGGCAATTCACAACACAGCGAAGCTGAACCTGTTCTCACTGTGATAATATCTCGCACTGCCACCTGGTGGATTCCCGCAGATGTACGCAAAGTACGCGCGCAAGTATCTATATATATAATTCACTAAGTCCATGGCAAGCAAGACGCACGCAAGACAGAGCCTCACCCACCAACAATTCACTAAGCAGCCAACCATGGCACGCAAGACAGAGACCAATGGATACGCATGACAGAGCCACGCCTGCCAACTCACACAGCCCCGCCCACCAACTCTAAGACCGTGGGATACGCACGACAGAGCCCCGCCCACCAACTCTAACCCTCCTCCCGAGTCCACCCTCGCTCTCGAGGCACACAGCACCTCCCCAAACACCGCCTCAGTCGCTTTCGTCTCTGCTACAGTCCACATGCACCTCTGAGCCACGTTGACTTTTCATTGTTCTTTTCGGTGCTTTTCTATATATAATCCACCAAGTCGCCCGACCATGGGATACGCACGCACGCAAGACAGAGCCCCGCCCGCCAACTCTAACCCTTCTCCCATGTCATGGGGTACGCACACCAGAGCCCCGCCCATCAACTCTAACCCTCCTCCAGCGTCATGGGATACGCACGACAGAGCCCCGCCCGCCAACTCTAACCCTTCTCCCATGTCATGGGGTACGCACGCCAGAGCCCCGCCCATCAACTCTAACCCTCCTCCAGTGTCATGGGATACGCACGACAGAGCCCCTCCCGCCAACTCTAGCACTTACAGGCGCCGGTTGCATTAACAAGCAACCTTTGTGGCGTCACATGCATGTATTTACACTGACGACAAATATGACAGCTCTTCCGCACGAACAAGATTTCACAAGACAGGAAAAACGGAACACCTGCAACATTACCTTCACATTGTCTTCCTTTTATTTCTGATCCCATTCAACAACTATGTGACGACATCGACTTCTCAACTGTAACTCCGGAACAACTCAGTACGCGAGCTATATTAAGCGTCACCAACGAAGACTCCCTACACCTTAATGAACAAGTACTGAAACTTATCCCTACCGATGAAGTAACTTTCACCAGCGTTACCTCCATCATCATAGACGATCCCGCAGATCAAGTTTCATTCCCCGAAGAATTTCTTAGCAGTCTTACTCCCACTGGCATGATACGTTTATTGAATATGTTAATAGAATATGATAAGTGTATTGAATAAGGATTGACCTTTTGTTTTCGACTTTTGCCTCGGATTGCCATTATTGCTTTAGGCCTTTTAGTTCTCCAAAGGGCTTTTTCTCATTTAAAGAGCACATTTTTTTGTTGTAAATCAGGGGCAGACTGGCCATTAGGGCATTTGGGCAATGCCCATAAGCTCAAACTTAAAATTGGTTCAGTCGTCATGCTTCTCAGAAACCTCATGCCAGCAAGAAGTCTCTGTAAAGGCACTAGACGGACTGTTACCAGCATTCACCGCAATGTACTGGAGTGTAAGACAATCGCAGCTCCTACCTCACAAACTGTCCTTATTCCCCGGATTTCCCTGACCCCATCAGATTCAAATTTACCTTTTACTTTTACACGCAGACAATTTCCTGTTAGATTGGCCTTTGCAATGACAATTAATAAGGCGCAGGGACAAACTTTCAAAACGATATGCCTGTATCTGCCAAACCCAGTTTTCAGTCACGGACAATTGTATGTTGCTCTCTCCAGAGTTCCATCTTTTCATTCACTCACAGTCGTATCCTCAAACCCACCCCATTTGGACAACTGTGTCTTTCAGGAAGTGTTCACCCATCAATAAATAAGGGTTGGCTAGTAAACACTACAACGCTTGCGTGGCAGGAGTGTCCACTGCAGCATGCGTTGCGTCGCGTTAAGTATAAACCCGGTCTTACGATGTACACAAGGAAGGTAATCATTCTCGGTAAAATACAGACTACATACAAAAGAGCTACTTCGATTAACACGAAACTTTGATATATGGTTGTTTTTGTTTCCAAATAAAACAAAAAAGGAAACAGTACCAAAACTCTTCGACTTGGTTTCCGACATTGCGAATGCTTCCGAGTTTATGAACCCGGAAGTGCGAAAGTGGCTAATTAGGAAGCCTAGTGATGGCGTTTGCGCGCTCTCTGGTGGCTTCAGCGGTGTAAGTTCTCGCGGGTTCAATTTGCTTTTTAGGTGAGTTAAACTCTTTCATAAATCGTGTTCTTTTTACCCAGTTTTCAGTGTTTTTGTTTTATATTTGTTTTTTTTTGCTTTAATGAGGATCAGTTACGTAATTATCTGATGGTTTAAGCAGCAGCGGCGGTGGCGGCATAAATGCAAAGGAAATGTAAAACGGTTTGCGATACGCTGCTAATTCTGGCGGCTTCGGTTTGATTTTTAGGGAAGTTAAACTCTTTCGTAATTCACGTTTTCTTTTCCCAGTTTTTAAGTGTTTATTGTTGCTTTATATTTGTTTGCGCTTTAACGAGGATCAATTTAAGTAATTATGTGGTGTTGTAACCAGCAGCACTATAAATGCGAAGGAGATGTAAAACGGTTTGTGACACGCTGCAGATTCTACTGGGTTGTTTGCTTTTTAGGTGAATTAAACTCTTTCGTAAACTGTGTTCTCTTTTCTCATTTTAATTTGTTTGTGCTTTAACGAGGATCAGTTAAGTAATTGTGATGTTTTAAGCAGCAGCGCTACAAATGTGAAGGAAATGTAAAACGGGTTGTGACACGCCGCAGATTCTAGCGGGTTCTGTTTGCTGTTTAGGTGAGTTAAACTCTTTGGTAAATTATTCTCTTTACCCAGTTTTTTTTTTTTTTTTTTTTTTAGGGTCTTAGTCAAAAAGCGGACTTCTTCTTGCTGTTTGTTTTAGACTGGCCTACCCCTACTACAATCCCTGAATTTAAGGTTAGGGGGAGGGATGTGGTAAGGCAAGGTACACCAGGGTGTCTAAACTTAAAAACAACTGGCGTCCGCTTTTGGCATCCGCTTTTTGAATAAGAGCAGTTTTTTATATTTGTTTGCGCTTTAAAGACGATCAGTTAAGTATTTATCTGAGATTTTAAGCAGCACCGCTATAAATGCAAAGGAAATGTAAAACGGTTTGCGACACGCTACTGATTCTGGCGTGTTCTGTTTGATTTAGAGGCGAGTTAAACTTTTACAAATCGTGTTCTCTTCACCGAGTTTCTTAAAAGTGTTTGGTGTATATTTGCATTTTAACGAGAAACAGTTAAGTATTGATCTGATGTTTCAAACAGCTGCTCTATAAATGCGAAAGAAATGTAAAACGATTTATGAGACGCCGCTGCTTCTGGTTATTTCTGTTTCTTTTAGCCTCCTTCGCCTAATTACATCTTGAAACGGGCAATAAAGTTTAAAGGGGATTTGAAAGGCTGATCTGTGGTTGACTTTATTTGTCCTGATAAGAAAGAGTTACACAACGCAGATCACGCCACTTGGAGTTTACACATATAAGTGTAAAATTGGGGTTACTTGTGTACTCTTTATTTCAATGGGGAAATAAAAATGGAAAAATAAATGAAGTGTTCAAAGCAATCCTTTAAAACAGGGGTGTCAAACTCTGGTTCTGGAGGGCTGCAAGTTTTCATTCAAACCATCTTAATTAGTGACCAGTTTTTACTGCTAATTAAGTTCTTTTCCTTTCGTTTTAATTAAGTTGACTCAGGCCCCTTTAGTTGTTTCTTTTTCTTAGCAGCCAACCAATGAGACATGGGTGGCGCAGTGGTAGCACTGCTGCCTTGCAGTTAGGAGACCCGGGTTTCGCTTCCCAGGTCCTCCCTGCGTGGAGTTCGCATGTTCTCCCCGTGTATGCGTGGGTTTCCTCCCACAGTCCAAAGACATGCAGGTTTGGTGGATTGGCGATTCTAAATTGGCCCTAGTGTGTGTGTGTGTCCTGTGGTGGATTGGTTCCTGCCTTGTGCCCTGTGTTGGCTGGGATTGGCTCCAGCAGACCCCCATGACCCTGTGTTCGGATTCAGCAGGTTGGAAAATGGATGGACAATGAGACACAAAACAAGCCACCACGTGACCAGGGGGGTATTTTCCGTGAGTCACTTAAATCTCTGAGATCAGATGCCTCATCTTGGATGAGTTAATGCCGGTGAAACTCATCCGGGATAAGTCAGTCTTTCAAACGCAGCCGTATAGTGGATTAGTCGAGCCGGATTTAATCATCCAAGATGAATGCGCACGCCCGCGCTGATTGAAAAGCCCATATATATTGAGTCTAGAAAACATGATCAGCAAGTCTTTGATAGGCTGTAACAAAATGACGAAAGCTCGGGTGCATTTTTATCACACAAGCGGAGCAGGACCTTTTACTCTAAGAATTTCAAGATTTAATATGCTCAAGGGGTAACACCGCAAAAGCAGCCCAAACCAAAAAAGACGGCTGGGAAAAAGTGGCTGACAAATTAAACGTGAAAGTAGTGTGCATTGCACTTACTGAATGCAGCGTTTCATTTCCTATGTGTCAGATTAATTAGTTAATGTCATAATTCCAGATCAAACGTGAACACAAGGAGAACATGGGAACAGGTTAAAGTGAAGTACAAGAATATACTTCAAACTGGTAAATATTGGTATATAACTATTTAAGGAATCGTTGACATAAAGAATCATATATAATGTAAAGAACATTAATTCTAAAGCTAATAAGAAGGCAGACAAGCAAAAAACAGGTGGAGGTTCATGCGGTCCACACCTAACCCCTGCAGAAGGGTTAGCTCTCCAGCAAAATGCCCATCGCCCTGTTTCTGAGGGCATTCCAGGGGGAAGCTCCTCCTCAGAACCAGTGGCAGGATGCAGTGGTCACTTCATTTCAGGTAAAGGATGGTCATTGCATATATTTGTCATCAATGTGTGCCATAGGTATGTTCCATATAGCCATTTTTTTTTTATTGGTCAGTAGCAGGGAATGCCATATCCCTAGAACTTGTGTCTGACCAACGAGATATTGATGGTCAAATATTTGATGAAGACAGTGTCTGATTATTCGGATCTGCGTACAATCCAGTGCCCCAATCACATTTGGAAATCCTGGCTAATGAGAATGTTAGGCTGATTGTGAGATTCTTCATTGAACTCTGGGTGTTTTAGCCTGTGTATTACCTACCTGCAATGGCATGAAACGCCTCTTTTATTGTCTGCACATGCAGGTGTCCAGGAAACATTTCAGAGCCAAACAGACTTTACGAATTGCCTGGCAAACTGCACTTTTAGATAGATTTTCCGCATCGCCTACAGTATATAAAAAGTACCGCTTGCAAAAAACCTCAGAGCAATGCGTACTGTCTGTGTGGTTGTGAGAGCCCGACTTTGCCGAGTTTGACTTTGAATATAAGGTGCTAATAAATCTTTGAGGTACAATATTTCCCCTCGGCTAAAGCGGTATCCTTTGAAAAGAATTTCCTCCGGGAGCAATAAAGGATCTTGGTGATCGTGCAAAACCCTCTCTATATGAAATTCTCTTCTTATAATTTGCGCATCGATATCAATTGGTTGCTCATTTGTGAACGGCGAAGCCGTGACTGAATGAATTCCACGCACGGACACTGATTAAGTATGTGAGGTAATCCTCGTTTACATCGAACAAACCTGAGGGTTTGGATGTGCTGCTATGACAACACATCCAGCTACCGTGGCTGTCCGTTTGTATGTCCAGTGTTTTAAATCACTTGTAGCTCCCAAACCGTTTGGTACACACACTACGTGACATCTACTATCCGCTTTCAGGGGGATGATTGACCTCCAAGGTTATTCCTATTATTTTATTGTAGAATCAACTCTCGGCAGCAGTGGGCGCCACTCTCATCCTTACCATCTTCGCTGTCACTTCCTCTATCTCTTCATATCTTGACTTATGGTTGACGAAGGTCAAGGGTCAACAGAGTATGGTCAAGTGTATTCTGTGCTTTTACTGTCTGTCAAATAATAGTGATCATTTTTGAGCTTCCTAGATACCCCAAAGGTAGAATATCTCACCCAATTTTTTCCGTAAAAACAGAAAATCCAGGGACGAAAGGGTTAAGTTTGTGTCTGAAAAGTAGAACAACTCAAGAGTGTGAAATGGTTAAATCACCCCCTAAACTATCCATCCATCCATTATCCAACCCGCTGAATCCGAACACAGGGTCACGGGGGTCTGCTGGAGCCAATCCCAGCCAACACAGGGCACAAGGCAGGAACCAATCCCGGGCAGGGTGCCAACCCACCGCAGGACACACACAAACACACCCACACACCAAGCACACACTAGGGCCAATTTAAAATCGCCAATCCACCTAACCTGCATGTCTTTGGACTGTGGGAGGAAACCCACGCAGACACGGGGAGAACACGCAAACTCCACGCAGGGAGGACCCGGGAAGCGAACCCAGGTCCCCAGGTCTCCCAACTGCGAGGCAGCAGCGCTACCCACTGCGCCACCATGCCGCCCCCCCTAAACTATAGTCGTCATTAATTTTTCTCCCCAAATATTCAGTATTTTTTATTAATTAATTGTACCGTGTTGGCCATTTATGAATGTAGTGAGAAGTCAAGCAAAATGACCACTTTTATTGGCTAACTAGAAAGATTACAAGATTCAAGCTTTCATGATTCCATCTTGCCTTTAGAAGGGGCCTGAGTTACCTCGAAAGCTTGCATCTGGTAAACTTTTTAGTTAGCCATTAAAAAATGTCACTTTGCTTGACTTCTCAGTATGAACTAGGCTATATATCAGTTCCTGAAACTGTTTGGAAAGTATTCAGAATAATTTGCACATTTTGAGTATTCCATTCAAATACAAGTCTGGACTTATTAATGACTGTATATTCAATATTCAGTATCTAAATACTTTTTTTTTTTTTTTTTTTTTTTATATAGAGTTTTCTACCAAATACTGAATGGGGCCTTTTTTCTTTTTTTACACCTGCCATTAACAGGCATTTCAGTGACCCAGTCATGATCAGGTGGCACTGTGCCACATTAAAAACCAGGTGGAACTGCACCTGTGAAGGGATAACTCAGTCAACATTCAGTGGTGGTCTGAGGTGGATGACCACCATAAGTGCAAATAAAAGTGTGCTCTCTATTTGCTTTCAACAGTCGTTGACTTTGGTACAGGGGTGAAGCTGTCAGATCTGTACCAGGGCATGTTGCAGACACTGGAGTTGCATTTCACTGCCAGGTGTAAATGTTGTGGCCTGGTGTAGAATAACTGGTTTAGGAGGCAAAGAATAGTTCGGACACCAACCAGGTCGTCTCATTCAATGCACATGTCCAATAAAATAAAACCTTCCTGGCAGCCCTCTTTAGACGAAAGTAAATTGCAAAATGAATCCATTGCTGTGTCGTTTGCAGAGGAGCTCTGCCCAGCAGTCTGATCTTTTCGTCAAAAGATGCCTCATTCCGGGCAGCCGAGCTTCTTGTGTTATGCGGACTGGAAGGGGTGGTGCCACCAAGTGCCCTCCCCTGGGTGGTGCCACCAAGTGCCCTCCCCTGGGTGGTGCCACCAAGTGCCCTCCCCTGGGTTGTTTCTTGGAAATGAAGGAGGAAAACCTGTTAGGGGGCGCTCTCGCTCTCACCCCGGCTGGTTATCATATTCCTAGAATGAGCCCGTGCGGAGCTCCTCGGATGTGCATGTGTGACAACGTAATTCAGCTAAATTAAACCAGGGTTCAATTCAGGTACAACACACGTGTTACTACCAGTTGTGTAAAGGAGTGGAGGTCAATATAATCTACAACAGGCTCTTGAGTCAGTTTATTGTCACCAATGAATCTAATGTGCCAGACTTTGGATATGAAAGGAAATCCGTGTACCCAGAAAATTCTGGATTTGAACCAGGTAGTCCCTGGAGCTACAAAGAAGCCACCCTAAGCACACGGCCAACACAATTTTATCATAAACAACTATTAATGGTGTGATGGATGGCCGGCAGCTCATCCTGGCCGACACATCCAGGCTGCTAGATGGCATCTTCATTGCAGCATGGAGGTGCCCCAGATTCCCTCAGGGCACAATGGGAGATGGAGTTTGGCTTCACAGCCCTGCTGGGTGCCGTGGGTGCCATCATGGGACGCTGCACGGAGACGCAGGGATTTTTATTTTCTCTGTAGCCCGGAAGTATTCCTAAGTCATGGGGATGGAAGAACAGAAGTACTTTCAGGCTGAAGAAAAATACAAGTCTTCATCTGACTCGGAAGTGCTTTTGAATCACATGGACAGAAGGACAGGAGCACTTCCGGGTCAAGGACTATTTAAAGGACTATGGGAAACCCAGCAACCCGAGCGGAACTTGGGAGGTAGAGTGACGGAGCTGCTGGGAGGAAAGGAGGATTATTGTTGTTGTTATTAGTATTGATTTGTGTATTGTGGAGGTGTTTGAAAAGGCGCATTATATTTAACCCCTTAACCGCCCTCTGCCGGATATATCCGGCACCGTTGTTTTATTGCTAATGCCATACTGCCGGAATTATCCGGCACATTTGCCTGTGGTTATATGAATGCCTGGCAAGTAGTATAACTGACGGTTTGGCATGGGTATTATTACAACGTTGTATTTCGACAAGTCTGTGGTTGTTTTGGCCGGTCATGTGACGTGATTCGCATGTAACAGCTGTGAATATGGCGAAACGTAAACTGACTTCAAGTGAGGCTTTGCAGGCGATTTTGGACAGTTCTGATCATGATTGTAGCAGTTCTGAAGAAGATTTTAGCGACAGTGATGAGCAGCAACGTGCGCTGCATGATACTGTGAATGAAGACGCATCGGATGACGGCGCTGAGTGGGTGTATCCCCAGCATCTCAACTGGACTGCTGCCCGTGGTGAACTACCTTTTCTGCATTCGTTTGAGGGAACGTGTGGCTTTACTGTTGATGTAAACAATTACACTGCTGAGCAGTTTTATGAGCTGTTTGTGTCACCTGATTTGATCAGACATTTTGTTCATCAGACAAATCTGTATGCAGCACAGTTTATTGAGAAAAATCCCAATTTACCTCCACATTCCCGTGTTCGTGCTTGGTTTGACACTGATGAAAACGAAATGAAAAAATTCATTGGGATTTTGATGTTGATGGGAATAATCAGAAAACCAGATATTGAGATGTACTGGTCTACAGATCCTATGTATGCAACACCTATTTTTGCAGCTGTCATGACACGTAACCGATTCTTTTTGCTGCTGAAATTCTTTCATTTGAATGACAACAGAAACGAGCCAGATAAGAAAGATCCAAACCGCAACCACTTGTTCAAGCTACGTCCTTTGATTGATCATTTATTTGAAGCATTTCAGTTGCCCTACATGCCAGGACCGTCAGTTGCAGTTGATGAAAGTTTATTGTTGTGGAAGGGCCGCTTACAGTTTCGACAGTATCTACCATTGAAAAGGGCACGGTTTGGTATCAAGATGTTTTGCTTAGCTGAGAATTCAGGTTACATTTATAGATTTCGTGTATACACTGGCAACTTGCACAACATTTAGTGGTCAATACTGCTTGAATAAATGTAAAAATTGTAAAAAAAATGTAAAAAAGTAAAAAAACGAAAATTGTTCAGATTTCGCCTGGCGTGGGGAATATTTAGGGAGTTGGCGGTTAAAGGGTTAAATAGAAGAAATTAAAAATATTTCTAGTGCTTTTACTTGGTGTCTTGGACATTCAGTCTGTGGGTTTTGAGGAGCGACAGCACCCTCTAGTGTCACAATAGTCATATGAAAAAGTTAGTACACCCCATGGAACTTTATGTTGTGTGTTTTTTTTTTTAATCTAGGTGGACATTTTAAGATTTGATCTTCATTGACACTGTATCTATAGATAAAGATGATATAACAAACATCAGGCCACATTTACATTTTGTAATCGATTGTGTAATTTAAAATAAAACAAATACAAATGTGGAAAAAGTAAGTGCACCCCTCCAGTTATCACTTCCTCAGATACCTGAAATTAGAATCTGGAGCAGATGATGAGAAATTATCAGAGAAGATCTTGTCTAACGTGGTCTTCTTTAATCTAACTTGGTTGTTTAGTTTGGTTTTCTCTTTTTTGTTGAAGTGTAATGTTATCACAATTCTTAACTCAAAATGATGCCTATGATTCTGTGAAGGGTTATTAAAAGACAATCCGAAATCAACCAATCCACAATCTGGAAGATTGTCTACAAGTGGAGAAGACTTCAAGAAACTGCCAACTTGCCCAGGCCAGGCTATCCCAGCAAGTACAGACTGAGAGCAGAATGCAAGATGCTAAAAAGTCTCTAAGAAGCCCAGAATTTCATCACATGACCTCCAGGTAGCTGTTGCTATTCCTGATGTCTGCCATTAGAAAGAGGCTGCACTGATTGGATCCACATGGTAGGTTTGCCAGAGGAAAACCTTTTACTGTCCAGAAAGAACATTAGGCTGAGACTAAAATTTGCCCATAAACACCAAGGCTAAGACCAGAGTCTTAATTTATAAAGCTTCCATACACACTAAAAGAGCCACAAAATGTGCGTAGACCACTTCCCAGACAAACATCGGGATTTTTAAAAGAAAAGTTGACGGGGGGAACGTGAATATTTACAGCAACTCTGACCAATGCATGTGCAATGTTTTGAGGTAAATGGGAAATGAAGACCCCCTTAATCAAGTAGGAAAATATTGTCAAACCAGCCGATTGATGACACATGCATATAATAATTGATGACACTCGGCTGTTATTATAATGTACGTTGATGGGACAAACATATTAACCCTCAAAAGTATTGAGTATGATATACAAACTCAATTTCAGTTCCATTTTAAGAGGACCAATGCTGTATATTTATACTTTAGAATGTTGTTAGTTTTTTGCCAGCATATATCGGCTACCTCTTGCCACTTCTCAGGATGCTGGCCAACAAGTCAGAAATATTTTGGTCAAGCTTCACTCCATCATGGCGAGGCACTAAATCCAGGTGGTAAGGTGCATTAATAGAGCACTATTAATAACAAATATCAACACACAAAAAACACATGCCCGTTAATTTTCTTTTTGCTACAACTATGGGGCTTTGCCCCCTGCTCGCTTTGCTCGCCAACCCCCGTGACTGCACAACGTTTTTGAACCTCTTTAGGACGTTCTCCTTAGTCATCTACTCTTTGTCTTTTATATCCGACCCCGCTTGGAGCGGAGAGTGCAGGAACTGTCTGACGAATGAGAAGTGAGTGGACTCATTCACGTTTCTGCCTCTCACCTATGTGGATTTCACTTTCAACAAACAACAAATCTTTTAATTCTCGCAGATACGCCTCTTCATTGGGAAGAAACACTACTTTTGCCTGATGGCAGCACGAATTAGACGATCTACAAGTCTCTGACTTAAAGTTTAGAGCCAATCAATATCTACATACTTCTGTCATATCACCTATGTGATATGTTGTGTGGGCGTCACGGTGGTGCAGTGGGTAGCGCTGCTGCCTCGCAGTTGGGAGACCTGGGGACCTGGGTTCGCTTCCCGGGTCCTCCCTGCGTGGAGTTTGCATGTTCTCCCCGTGTCTGCGTGGGTTTCCTCCGGGCGCTCCGGTTTCCTCCCACAGTCCAAAGACATGCTGGTTAGGTGGATTGGCGATTCTAAATTGGCCCTAGTGTGTGCTTGGTGTGTGGGTGTGTTTGTGTCCTGTGGTGGGTTGGCACCCTGCCCGGGATTGGTTCCTGCCTTGTGCCCTGTTTTGGCTGGGATTGGCTCCAGCAGACCCCCGTGACCCTGTGTTCGGATTCAGCGGGTTGGAAAATGGATGGATATGTTGTGTACAACACAACATATAACTGCCCGTGAGTGAATATAGTTTCCTTCTCTCTACGCGAACTGTGTCTGACAATAGCATTCACACAAATGAGAAATAATTGAACCGTGTTCGTGGTTGTAAATGTTTTAGATGTGGGCAGAACTTTTCCAAATCTCTTTGCATAAAATTTTGTCTCGCTTGGCTTGAAACTTGTGCCTTCATGTGATTTCACTTTCACCAAACAACAAATCTCTTAATTCTCGTGGATACTCCTCTTCATTGGGTAGAAACAGTACTTTTGCCTGATGGCAACACGAATTAGATGATCTACAAGTCTCTGACTTAAAGTTTAAATCTAAACAATATATTTGATCTCTTTTCACTGTTCCTTTATTTCACAGAGTAATAATTTCCGAGTGTTTGTGCTAATGCTATTTTTATGAGACTTTCGAATTTTCGTACTTCCATTATCTCTAACCTGCTCTGCATGTGTATCGCGGCAATGTTTTTGAATTCTTTACGACGTTGTACTTTGTCATCTACTCTGTCTTTTATTTCCAGCCCCGGTTTGTGGTTACATCTCTTGATGTGTCGCGGTACGTGAAAGTGTCTCTCTGGCAAAGTCCCGTCTCGTCTCTCTTCCCAAGATTTTTTTATTATAATGGAGAGATCACTCAATTTCAATTTAATCCATTGAGGCATTTTGAAATTTTGGGTATTTAGTTTTACTATTGTGGGTAGTTTTTTTTGCCTCTAAATATTAATGTATCAAAGTCCTTTCTCATTGGATACCTACTGCCCTAAATGTAACATCCTGAGAAATTTCAGCTCTTTAGCTGAATGTCTGTGACTGTCCAGTTGCTATGTCTCTGTCATTCCAAAAGATTAGACATTTTTAGTAATAAAAAATGCATTGTATTTGTTATTCAGAGAGTGCATCACAAACATTAACACTTCTTTTATGAATCCCATACCAAATAACATATAACAGAGGCATAAGCATTGCATTTGTCATTCCAACAAAGACAGCATATCACAAAAATGGATACTACTTTCATGGTTTAAATTTCAAATGTTATATATCAGCGACGTATGCATTGCATTTGTCATTCCAACAGATGGAACATCACAATCATTTTTAATGATAAAGCACATTGTGATAAGCCATGACAAATGCAAACATTAACACTACCTTTATAATTTCAATTTCAAATCGCATATAACATAAGCATATGCATTGGATGGTGCACAGCAAACATTAAGCTACATTGATTACTTAGGTTTCAACCCATCTTAGGCAGGTAGCACAGCTAGTAAAAGGATGTGTCTGTGCATCTTTGTGTCCATCCATTTGCTGTGTCTAATTCCAACAAATGGCACATCACAAACATTTGTAGTAATAAAATGCATTGAATTTGTCATTTCAAGAGATGGTGCTTCACAAACCTTGACATTGATGTTACGAATCCCATACCTAATGGCATATAGAAAAGACATATGCATTGTATTTGTCATTCCAACAGACGGCGCATCACAAACCTCTGTAGTAATACATTTAATCATGTCCAATGTTTGTGATACACCATCTGTTGCATTTAATTACTACATGCAATACAAAGTACATTCCAGTAGATGGTGTACTGCAAACGTTAACACTGCGGTCGGAATTGATTACTTAGATTTCAGCCTCTCTTAAGTGGTCAGCACAGGTTTTATATAGTGTAAAACACACCAAAGAAGAGTTGACACACCAGCCAGTGATCCCTATATAATATGAGACAATTGCAATGCAGACAATGAGAGGAATGGCTTTCTTGACTCAAATCTATCAGAAGACTGCCAGTCAGTTAGTCATTAGTGCAGCTGGATGATAAATTAGACTGGACTGCCAATACCGATGCGCTGTGCAAGAAAGGACAGAGCCGACTATACTTCCTTAGAAGGCTGGTGTCCTTCAACATCTGCAATAAGATGCTGCAGATGTTCTATCAGACAGTTGTGGCGAGCACCCTCTTCTATGCGGTGGTGTGCTGGGGAGGCAGAATTAAGAAGAAAGACGCCTCACGCCTGGACAAACTGGTGAGGAAGGCAGGCTCTATTGTTGGCATGGAGCTGGACAGTTTAACATCTGTGGCAGAGCGACGGGCGCTGAGCAGACTCCTATCAATTATGGAGAATCCACTGCATCCACTAAATAGTATCATCTCCAGACAGAAGAGCAGCTTCAGCGACAGACTGCTGTCACTGTCCTGCTTCACTGACAGACTGAGGAGATCGTTCCTCCCCCAAACTATGCGACTCTTCAATTCCACCCAGGGGGGTAAACGTTAACATTTAACATTATACAAAGTTATTGTCTTTTTTTCACCTGCATTATTATCATTCTTTAATATTATTTATTGTATCAGTATGCTGCTGCTGGAGAATGTGAATTTCCCATTGGGATTAATAAAGTATCTATCTATCTATCAACCAACCATTGACCCCTGGAGCCTCTTTTCTTTGGATAAAAGAGAAGATATGACTGAGATCGCCCTCTCCTGACTCGGAGTGGAATTGCAACCTGTGCACAAGCCCTTAGAATGCCCACTACTCACGCCTGTGTCCGACCGTAGATTCATTTAGACCACTTTGCAGAGATCTCTCTTCAGTTTGACATTAAAGGGCCTTTTTCTGTTAAATAAGCCAAACTAAATCCACTAGGATTCAAAGTTGTATAACAGTAAAATGTGAAAACTTCTAAGGGGGTTGAATACTTTTTATAAGCACGATAGGCAGAAAGGAAAACCGCCTCTTGGGCAAATTACAAAAACATAGTCTTGGCTCTTAGCGAAAGAGGGGTTGCCCTTGGGAGGCTCCGTCTGGCGGTTCGCTCTCATGAGTGAATGACGAGTCCTTCTGGGCTTCTTTATAGCGTGAACACCGGAAGGGGCGGGGCTAAGGGCACTCACTGGGCAGGAGAAAAGAATGTTAGCGACAGCGCCCTCTCTCGCCCTGGTAGGTTATCACATACCCCAGTCGAGTCTGTGAAGTGGTCCTTCGACACATATGCACGACACCATATTGCTAAGAACATCAGCAAAGGTTATTCCACTCTGGGACGCTAGATTCACTTCTGTCTGAACTCTGCTAATGTAATGATTCCATCCACACTTTCTGAATAAAATTTCTCGAGTCAGCAAACGGGGCCAGTGCTTGTGCAACATTAATCGGAGTTGGCTACTGAGAGAGAGATTAGAGCCAAGATCCTGTCTAGAACTTTCAGATCGGCAGCCAAGGACACCTACCACAATGGAATGTGTCAGCCAAACAGAAAGTGAGGTAATGGAGAGCCGCCAGGTGCAAAAGTTCATGTGGCCTTACTACTAAAGTGAGTAGCTGGCAGCCGCGTAGGTCAGGTGATGGGCCACCGACAGCCGCCTAGTTCAGATGACGAGCTACTGGCAGGCTTTTAGGTCATATGACAGGCCACTGGCAGGACCTTAGGTCAGTTGAGGTGCTGTTGATAGCCCCTTCATTGACGATCCTTTTGGTCCGGCACATGCTGTTGACTCGGACAGTGTCTTAGGCAGCACATGGTGAGTCTCTGTCACTTACAGTGGAATCAGAAAGTATTCAGACCCCTGTTCACTTTCTTGACACTTTTGTTGTGTTGTAGATTTAATTTGAAATGGAGAAATTTGCCATTTTTGCTTATCAAGGTACAATCTATAACCCGTCATGATGAAGTGACATGTTTTCAGAAAGATGTGCCAATTTATTAAACATCAAAAACTGAAATGTTTCATTCATAGAAGCTTGCAACTCTTTAATTCAGTATTTTCTAGAAACTCCTTTTGGCAGCAGTTCTTCACTGAGTCATCTTGGGTAAGTCTCTGCAAACTTTGCATACCTGAATTTCAGCAGTTGGTCCCATTTTTCCTGGCAGATCCTCTCTAACTAAACGGGAAGCATCTGTAAGCTGCCATCTTCAGGTCTCTCCACAGATGTTCTATAGGGAGTCAGGGTTTTCGCCGGGCACTCAAGAACACCACCCTGATGCCTGTCCAGCGTTGCCTTGGCGGTATGCTTCTCATGCTGAAAGGTGAAACGTCACCCCAGTCTGAGATGGTGTGTGCACTCCAGAGCAGGTTAGTGACGTTTTATACTACTTAGATTTTCTTCAAAGACCTCTCTGTATTTGGCCACATTCATCCTTCCCTGCATTCCGACCAGTTCTCTATGTCCCTGCATCCAAATATCATGATGCTGCCACCATCACGCTCCACCATAGGGATGGTACTAGGCAGGTGAAGAGCAGTGCCTGGTCTTCACCAGACATTCTGTGGCCAGACACAGATTTTGTTTTTTTGCCTCATTAGACCACAGAATCTTATTCTTCATGTGCACATAGTCCTTTAAACTGTCTTCAATCAATCAATCATTACCACTGTATCTAAGGTTTCTAGGCCAAGCTGTTTAAATGACTACAGACCAGTGGCACTTGCATCTATTCCAATGAAATGCTTTGAACATTTGGTGAAAATCATTTTAACTCTTTTAGGGCGGATGTCGACTTTTGTCGACAGGAGGGGTTGAAGGCTAATGTCGACAAAAGTCGACATCCAGGGATAGGGGGCGACAATCAGCTGTTAATGGTGACAAATCTCACTGTCACGTCACAGGCATTCCCTCTGTGTTTAGAGAAATGCTAGACTCGTTGACTCGGCAAATAAACCTTGCGTGTGCGTGAGTTGCGAAATGTAAACAATGGCAAGATGGCACCGACATGTGAAAAGGGAGCGAAGGAAGTGCAGAAAAGAAAACACTCGGCAGACGATGTTTTGCGCATTATCGCGGAGTCGGACTCTTGATTTTTCAGAATCGGATTTTATTGGCAGTGATCAGGAGATTGAGCAAGAGAGTGAGAAGCCGGCATCAGCTGATCAGACACCAACCGATGCCGCGCCAGCGGATCTGCTGCCAGTTGAGTGCCTTCGCGCAGCCGATGCATCTACGGCAAGGTTCGCATGGGATAAATACACAGACATTGATCCGTTGAGAGCTGATCTGGCTACCGGAGTTTACAAGACGGCATGGCTTGCTGTTGGACACGACAGATCACCAGCTGCTGTACTTCAGGCTGCTCTCTCCTGATGCTGCTTTTCAGCTACTGTCAGACGAGACAAACAGGTAGGCAGAGATTTTTTTTGAATCGCGGGCTGCGTTTGCATCGCATTCTCGTTTTTCAAAGTGGAAACCCACAACGAAAGACGAGATGAAGCGCGCTGTGGCATTACAAATAGAGATGGGACAGAACTGGTGATATAACTTCAGGGAGCATTGGTCCAAACGTGTTTTGTCCCCTGGTGGCTTAGGTACGTGCTGCTGCAAAGTTTTATTCACTTCTGTAATAAACAGAAGCAAATCCCATGGGGTGAGCCAGGCTATAATGCCATACATAAAGTTCATAAAGTTTCAGAAGATGAAAAGAGGTGACAATACGGTTTTCATGCAGGCAGAAAACTTGGTGGCAGTGGCATGGCACGATGGCAAATGGGTGACTTCTCTCTACAGTACACACTAACAATATATGTGAGAAAATGCAGCAACAGACAATTGAAAAATAGGCACCAAAGCAACACATATTGTAAGGAGTGCAATGTGGCAATGACTGAAATTGGCTGCTTTGAGCGAGATCAGACTTTGCTGTGTAAAATGTATGTGATATGTATGTGAAATCATAGAGTATGCAGGCTCATACAACATGCAAGACAGTAACATTTGTCAAAAGTAAATATTTTTTGTTGATTTGATATGTTAAACAATTGCTTTGTGTTCTTTTTTAAAAAATGTTAGTTTTTGGAAAAATATTCAGCCCTGGGAGAAAAGAAACAAAACAGAAATTAGCCCTAAAAGAGTTAATGACCGAGACAAAGTCTTTTCAAGACAACAATCAATTTGCTAATTGTGCAAACAGAAGTGTGGAAGATGCTGTGCTTGTTATCTTGCATCAAATCTACACCTTTCTTGATCAGCCTGGTTCATATGTCAGAGCACTATTTTTGGATTTTTCTTCAGCATTCAATACCATACAGCCTCATATACTGATTGGGAAATTGAACAGTATGAATGTAAACCCATTTATTACACTATGGATTCAGAACTTTCTTTTAAATCGTTTACAGACAGTTAAAGTACAGGACACTTTTTCAATAGTCATTCATTCAAACACAGGAAGTCCGCAGGGTTGTGTCTTATCACCATTACTGTTTACTCTGTACACAAGTGACCTGAGACAGAACAATGACCACTGCTCCGTTATCAAGTATACGGATGACACCATGATCATAGGACGCATATCTGGGGAGGATGAAAGCCACCATCTAAATCAAGTGGACTGTGTGGTAAACTGGTGCAATAAAAACTCTCTCTGAATGCAAATATTTCTTTGGCCTTTTTTAATTTTAAGAGACAGAAATCTGTATGTTCACCTACAGTATTGTAGTTCTGGGAGAGGAGGTAGAAATAGTGACTGAATATAAATATTTAGGAACTTGCCTAGATAACAATCTTAACTGGAATACAAATACAAAAACATTATTCTCTAAATAGATACTTTATTAATCCCAAGGGGAAATTCACATACTCCAGCAGCAGCATACTGATACAAAAACAATATTAAATTAAAATGCAGGTATAACAGACAAAAACTTTGAATAATTTAACGTTTACCCCCCCCCCCCCCCAGGTGGAATTGAAGAGTCGCATAGTGTGGTGGAGGAACGATCTCCTCAGTCTGTCAGTGGAGCAGGACGGTGACAGCAGTCTGTCGCTGAAGCTGCTCCTCTGTCTGGAGATGATCCTGTTCAGTGGATGCAGTGGATTGTCCATGATTGACAGGAGTCTGCTCAGCACTCGTCGCTCTGCCACGGATGTCAAACTGTCCAGCTCCGTGCCTACAATAGAGCCTGCCTTCCTCACCAGTTTGTCCAGGTGTGAGGCGTCCCTCTTTTTTATGCTGCCTCCCCAGCACACCACCGCGTAGAAGAGGGCGCTCGCCACAACCGTCTGATAGAACATCTGCAGCATCTTATTGCAGATGTTGAAGGACGCCAGTCTTCTAAGGAAGTATAGTCGGCTCTGTCCTCTCTTGCACAGAGCATCAGTATTAGCAGTCCAGTCCAGTTTATCATCCAGCTGTACTCCCAGGTATTTATAGGTCTGCACCATCTGCACACAGTCACCTCTGATGATCACAGGGTCCAGGAGGGGCCTGGGTCTCCTAAAATCCACCACCAGCTCCTTGGTTTTGCTGGTGTTCAGGTGTAGGTGGTCTGAGTCGCACCATTTAACAAAGTCCTTGATTAGATTCCTATACAGTAATCCGTCGCTATATCGCGCTTCGCCTTTCGCGGCTTCACTCTATCGTGGATTTTATATGTAAGCATATTTAAATATATATCGCGGATTTTTTGCTGGTTCGGGGATTTCTGCGGACAATGGGTCTTTTAATTTCTAGTACATGCTTCCTCAGTTGGTTTGCCTAGTTGATTTCATACAAGGGACGCTATTGGCAAATGGCTGAGAAGCTACCCAACTTACTTTTCTCTCTCTCTCTCTTGCGCTGACTTTCTCTGATCCTGACGTAGGGGGTGTGTGAGCAGGGGGGCTGTTCGCACACCTAGACGATAGGGACGCTCATCGAAAAATGCTGAAAGATTATCTTCACGTTGCTACCTTCTGTGCAGCTGCTTCGCGAAGCAACATGGTGCACGGTGCTTCGCATACTTAAAAGCTCGAAGGGCACGTATTGATTGTTGATTGTTTGTTTTTCTCTCTCTCTCTTTCTCTCTCTTTCTGTGCTCTTGACGGAGGGGGTGTGAGCTGCCGCCTTCAACAGCTTTGTGCCGCGGTGCTTCGCATACTTAAAAGCCAAACAGCCCTTTTGATTTGTTTGCTTTTCTCTATCTCTGTGACATTCTGTGCTCCTGATGCACACTCCTTTTGAAGAGGAAGATATGTTTGCATTCTTTTAATTGTGAGACGGAACTGTCATCTCTGTCTTGTCATGGAGCACAGTTTAAACTTTTGAAAAAGAGACAAATGTTTGTTTGCAGTGTTTGAATAACGTTCCTGTCTCTCTACAACCTCCTGTGTTTCTGCGCAAATCTGTGACCTCTGCAACCCCCACGATGAAGGAGGGATTACTGTACTCCTCCTCCTGCCCACTCCTGATGCAGCCCAGGATAGCAGTGTCGTCAGCGAACTTTTGCACGTGGCAGGACTCCGAGTTGTATTGGAAGTCTGATGTATATAGGCTGAACCGGACCGGAGAAAGTACAGTCCCCTCCAGCACTCCTGTGTTGCTGACCACAATGTCAGACCTGCAGTTCCCGAGACACACATACTGAGGTCTGTCTGTAAGATAGTCCACGATCCATGCCACCAGGTATGAATTTACTTCCACCTCTGTCAGCTTGTCCCTAAGGAGCAGAGATGCAACCAGTGCTTTTTCTCCTCCATAAACTCGAACTATTTAAAGTAGACAAGGAACTCATGTTGCCCTTTTACTGCAGTATGATCCAGTCTGTGATCACTTTCAGTTTCATTGCCTGGTTTAATAGTCTGACAAACCAAAACTCAAAAAAGCTCCAGCAGATTACGAAGTATGCAGTGTCACACACGTGCGCATGGGAGGCAGCTAAAGGGCTTGAGTAAGGGCAGTTCCGAGACATACCGGGATGTGGCAGAGTGCACTGACTCTTTTTCTCCCTTGCCTGCAGACCATTCATGGGAGATCCCACCTGGTCCTCTTGAAAACGTCACTTCTGGGACTGAGCCAATGGAAGGAGACCTTTCCGGCTCCGGCCCCTGTGATGTCACATGCGGGCTCACACCAATGACAGAAGACCTTCATGAGCCCGACCCCTTTGACTTCCTGTCTTCCCCTTTAAAAGTCTCCTCCTTTTCCCTGTTCCCTCAGTTCTGTTTTGGACTTGGTTTTGTGCACATCAGGGGGGTATTTTTTGTACGTGGATTAGTCGTTTAGCCGGATGTAATTGTTGACGATTTGGCCTGATCCTGGATCTGTCGTTTTTTCGAAACTCTTGCTGGAAGTGTTGTCATAGCAACACATCCAAATCCTCAATGCTCGGAGCAGGTTTGTTCTACGTAAACAAGGATTAGTTTACACACGTGATCAGTGACGGTGCGTGGAAGTCATCCAGTCATGGCTTCGCCGTTCATGAATGAGCGACCAATTGACATCGGTGCGCAAATTATAAGAAGAGAATTTCATATAGAGAGGGTTCTGCGCCATTGCAGGTAGGTAATACACAGGCTAAAACACCCACAGTTCCATAAAGAATCTCACAATCAGCCTAACATTCTCATTACCAGGATTTCCAAATGTGATTGGGGCACATGGGACTGATCAGAGTGGAGTTTGATCAAACATTATTTGGAAAATGTACCTCTCCTCCTGATGAATAATCAGACACAGTGTCTTCATGAAATATTTGACCTTCGTCAATATCTCGTTGGTCAGACACAGCTTCAAGGGATATGACATTCCCTGCAACTGACCCAACAAAAAAGAGGGCTATATGGAACATACCTATGGCACACATGGAGGGCAAATATATGCAATGACCATCCTTTACCTGAAATGAAGTGACCACTGCATCCTGCCACTGGTTCTGAGGAGGAGCTTCCCCCTGGAATGCCCTCAGAAACAGGGCGATGGGCATTTTGCTGGAGAGCCAACTCTTCTGCAGGGGTTAGGTCTGGGCCGCGTGGACCTCCACCTGTTTTTTGCTTGTCTGCCTTCTTATTAGCTTTAAAATTAACTAGCCAACCCACGGCGTACCATACACCGCTTTTTTAATGATTTTTTAAGCACAGGGAAAAAATTAACATTTGAAAAATCCGGAGGAGAGGGGAAGGACGCCCATTACGCCCCATCCGTCATGCTAGTCTGCTGATTTCTCGTTCAGTAACCTGTGAGTAGTGATGGGCGGAGTGAAGCCTCACGAAGCATCAACACGTTTGAAGCAATTGTGTCAGAAATCGTATCGAAGCTTCGAAGCATTTGACACACACTTCTCTCGTGACACCTCCTGGCCATTTTCATTAACGTTACAGAAACTTATGATACACTTCAATGACGTCTGTTAAAAGTCGTATTGCTTTTATTTTTTCGTAGCTACAGACTGACAACGAAGAGAAGGGTTCATCAGCAGCTTGTAGTGTGTGATGTTTAAAAAATATAAATATAACTAACGCCGACAGGCAGAATGTACTATACGATAGCAAGAGGTAAACAAAATAAGACGCCTCACCTCATGCATTCCCGGCTCTTTCAATTAGTATTTACTTTTGCACTGTATCATTATAATCGCTCCTGTTATTAGTATTATAATTAACCCTGATCTTTTCTTGAGATCACATTTAATAGCCTTAAATGTTTTCTTTGGTCTGAAAATAAAGGTTTATCCCTGTACTTTGCCATGATATAGGTAAATCACAGATGTCATTATTCGATCAAGTATTAAAATCTGCAGTGCTTCGAAAGCTCGACACAGTGTCGAAACCTGAGTATCGAGCGGCCCATCACTACCTGTGAGTCACGTAGAGTTTTCATTGTTGTTTGCGATTCTGGCTGCTTTTCGCGTACTGAGTTGTTCCGGAGTCACAGTTGAGGAACAGTTTTTTAATGTCTTTTAAGCACAGGGGAAAAAATGAACATGTGGCCCGGTGCATTCTTTAACTGCCTTGTGGCGCTGTAGTAGTGCGGCTGCTTTGCAGTAAGGAGACAGTGGAAGATTGTGGGTTCGCTTCCCGGTTCCTCCCTGTGTGGATAGCAAATTATCCACAACAAACTAACTGTTTTACATGCTGCATACAAACCCGCGGCGTAGTATACTCCGCATAAACACGCCGCTTTTTCAATGTTTTTTAAGCAGAGGGAAAAAAATGAACATTTGCAAAATCCGTAATGCTGCTTTCAGTAAGTACAATGCACACGCGTTTAATTTGTCAGCCACTTTTTGCCAGCCGTCTTTTCTGGTTTGGGCCGCTTTTGCAGTGTTACCTGTTGTGCATATTATATCTTGAAATCCTTGGAGTTGCTAATTAACTAACTAACACCCACCCACTCAGCTTGTGTGAAAAAAATGCACCCGTTCTTTCATCATTTTGTTGCAGCTTATCAAAGACTTGCTGATCATGTTTTGTAGACTCAATATACATTGGCTTTTCACTCAGTGCGAGGGTGCGCATTCATCTCGGATTATTACATCCTGCTAGACTAATCTGCTACACGGCTGCTTTTGAAAAACCGACTTATCCCAGATAAGTTTCACTGGCATTAATGATTAGGAATCTGGTTGGAACAAAACCCTGCAGCCACAGGGGTTCACCAGGACCGAGTTTGGGAAACACTGCTGAACACAGACGAAACCGACTCAGGTGAGGAGTGGGGGCGGGCAAAGTAGTTGCAGCTATTGATTATTCAGTGTTGTTTGCCTGGGTGTCTGATCTGCTCAACAGGATCATAAATAAAAGGAAAACAATGTGAAGGCAATGTCACAGGTGATCCTTTGGTATAGCGGGTCCACAGCTCCCCTTCAAAAGCCCATTTTTAAATAAATAATCATCACGCTCACAGTGTAGCGAGGGGCGTGGAAGTGTGGCTGAAACGGTTTCCGGGTGGAGTCGTGCTGCGGGCATTTCTCCCCTGTGCAGTGTGTGAGCGAGTGAGGAGAAAGAGAGAAAGCCGGTACGTTAGAGTGAGCGAGAGCAGGCTCGAAGGCAGTGTGTTCCTGTGGTATAGCGGGTCCATAGCTCCCCTTCAAAAGGCCATTTTTAATCAGGCGACTGACAGTAGTGGAGTCAGGCACAGAGAAGGTCAGCTGCAGAGAGAGCGTCTCGACTGTTGCAGGGCCTGAAGCAGGTGAGACGTTAATGAAAAAGAGGCACAGGGCTTATTGGTTTTTAAAGACTGCTTCCTTCATTGTGTTTTAACTTCAGTTTTAAAGGATTGCGCGGCTCTCTCTTGCGCTGCCTGTGTGTGCCTCTGTCTTTCTGTGGCGCTGCCTGTGTGTGCGCGGCTCTCTCTCTCTTGCGCTGCCTCTGTGTGCCTCTGTATCTCTCTGACGCTGCCTCTGTGTGAACCATGGTTCCACTGAGGTTGACTAATGAAAAGTCAACGTGGCTCAGAGCTGCAAGTGGACTGTGGCACAGACAAACAGAAATGACGGCATGTTTTCCGAGGCGTCGCGTCCGAGTTGGTGGCCGTGGCTCTGTGATTTTTTCGTCGTATCCAATGGTCTAAGAGTTGGTGGGCGTGGCTCCTTCCTGCATGCGCCATTGGCGTCTTACTTGTCGGCGGTTTACTGAATCCACGCCCCTTCCGGCGTGCTTTCCATGGGTGGCTACTTGTCTCCCGGCTTAGTGAATTATATATATAGATATGTTTTTTACATTATATATGATTCTTTATGCCAACAATTCTTTAAATAGTTATATACCAATATTTACCAGTTTGAAGTATATTCTTGTACTGTACTTCACTTTAACCTGTTCCCATGTTCTCCTTGTGCTCATGTTTGATCTGGAATTATGACATATTAAATAATAATTAATCTGACACATAGGAAATGAAACGCTGCTTTCAGTAAGTACAATGCACAGTAGGCCTACTTAGCGTTTAATTCGGGCTACTTTTGCAGTGTTACCCCTTGTGCATATTAAATCTTGAAATTCTTCATGTCCTTCGAATAAAAAGTCTTGCGCCGTGTGTGTGAAAAAAATGCGGCCATTCTTTCATCATTTTGTTACAGCCTATCAAAGACTTGCTGATCATGTTTTCTAGACTCAATATATCTGGGCTTTTCACTCAGCGCGGGCGCGCGCATTCATCTCGTATGATTAGATCCAGCTCGACTAATCTAATACATGGCTGCATTTGAAAAACCGACCTATCCCGGATGAGTGTCACCGGCATTAACTTATGCAAGATGAGGCACCTGATCTCGGATGATTTAAGCGATGTACGAAAAATACCCCCCAGTGCTATATCTATTGAAAGCAACTTTGCAGCCAGGAAACCAAATTATATGGGTGGCTGCCCCAAACCTTTTCACGACTCTTATGTCTGGTTTTTGTGACAGTAGCTAAAGTTATTGGGGCTGATGTAGATGATTTGTCTTGTGTGTGTCAGAGGGCAATGTTAAAGAAACTGGAAATCATCTCGACTGATGACAGACATCCATTACATGTAGAACTAAAGTTCAGTAAATCAGGAAGGATAGTCGCTTTGAAAACCCACACAAATCGCCTTTCTTCCTAGTGCCACATGACTTTTCAATAAGAAATATTGGAGATAATGATTTAAGGTTTTGATATATATCCTGTAACCTTTTTTTTTTTTTTCATTGTAAATATGTACTGCCTTACCTTAACCTTTCTTGTCTCTATTTGTTTTATTTCATTCTGTCTGTTATTAGATGCAACTGAGAAGGCCAATTTCATGTTTTCTTGTGTAAACATGACTAAATAAAGAAACCTTAAACCTTAGAAGCCACTCTGGAGAAAGAGGAATATATCTCTGCAATAAACACCTGATTGACGAGCTGCTGCTAAGATGGTTGTCCTCCTGAGAGGTTCTCCCAGCTCAGCAAATAACTGCTGAAGTGCTGTTTGATGCCCATTGGCTTCTTGTTCATCTCCCTGATCCTGGCTCTTCTCGCCTGGTTATTCGGTTTGGCCACCTCTAGGATGAAATAAGCCCTGAAGTGAAAACTGTCATTGTCACTCATCAAAGCTGAGAGGGTGGGCCTTGTCCAGTGCACATTTTTTCCGATTGGTGATTCGCCCACAGAGTGGCCATATGCGCTTTGCTTGACTTGGAAATCATGTGCTCAGGGTTGTGACTCTGTACGTCAGAAAAATTCGCTCGGAATTCCTGCGTGAAGCAGCTACTTTTATTTAAGAAGATCCAAATTCATCATTAGGAGTCCACACCTGAAGTGTCTACTGTAAATATGGCACTTAATGGCACTTGACAGTCTACATCCGCTCTAATGATAATTCAGAAACCAGTTCTGCCTTGACTGGGCTGTTCACCTTAACCTGATTATGCGTGTGTGACCATGGAGATGATTGTTGACTTTAGGAAATCTTGTTCTGCTCCCAGCCCATTTTACATGCATTTACATTTATATTTATTTGCTTAGCAGATGCTTTTATGCAAATAGACTTACAATAGAGGTCAACATAATCAACTAAACGTTAGTCTGGGGGGACTGTTTAGGAACAAGTGCTATAGGAAAAGATGACAAAATTGATCCCTACAAGTGAAGAACTCGGAATAAAATACAAGCAAGTTCTACTTCTTTGGTTACAAAGCCATGATCCATTGGTGAGAGCTTCTTAAACACCTTGAGGGAGATAGAAGTTCAAGTGGAGGTGGGCTGCTCAATCCACCAGCCAGGAGCTACACACGAAAGGAGTCTGTATTGAGATTTGATATCACACAGAGGGTTTCGTCACCAGACGGTATTCATCTGCAGATCTGAGGGGGAGTGTAGGACCTCCCTGGTGTCTCCATACAGTGGGGAAAATAAGTATTGAGCGCATCAACGTTTTTCTCAGTAAATGTATTTCTAATGGGGCTGTTGACGTGAAATTTACACCAGGGGGGTATTTTTCGTACGTCACTTAAATCATCCGAGATCCGGTGCCTCATCTTGGATAAGTTAATGCCGGTGACACTCATCCAGGATAGGTCGGTTTTTCAAACGCAGCCGTGTATTAGATTAGTCGAGCTGGATCTAATCATACGAGATGAATGCGCGCGCCCGCGCTGAGTGAAAAGCCCAGATATATTGAGTCTAGAAAACATGATCAGCAAGTCTTTGATAGGCTGTAACAAAATGATGAAAGAACGGGTGCATTTTTTTTTTTTTCACACACGCGGCGCAAGACCTTTTATTCGAAGGACATGAAGAATTTCAAGATTTCACATGCACAAGGGGTAACACTGCAAAAGCAGTCCAGACCAGAAAAGACGGCTGGCAAAAAGTGGCCGACAAATTAAACGCTAAGTAGTGTGCATTGTACTTACTGAATGCAGCATTTCATTTCCTATGTGTTAGATTAATTATTATTTAATATGTCATAATTCCAGATCAAACGTGAGCACAAGGAGAACATGGGAACAGGTTAAAGTGAAGTACAAGAATATACTTCAAACTGGTAAATATTTAAAGAATTGTTGACATAAATAATCATATAAAATATAAAAAACATTAATTTTAAAGCTAATAAGAAGGCAGACAAGCAAAAAACAGCTGGAGGTCGACGCGGTCCAGACCTAACCCTTGCAGAAGAGTTGGCTCTCCAGCAAAATGCCCATCGCCCTGTTTCTGAGGGCATTCCAGGGGGAAGCTCCTCTCCAAAACCAGTGGCAGGATGCAGTGGTCACTTCATTTCAGGTAAAGGATGGTCATTTCATATATTTGTCCTCCATGTGCGCCATAGGTATGTTCCATATAGCCCTCTTTTTTGTTGGGTCAGTTGCAGGGAATGTCATATCCCTAGAACCTGTGTCTGACCAACGAGATATTGACGAAGGTCAAATATTTCATGAAGACACTGTGTCTGATTATTCATCAGGAGGAGAGGTACATTTTCCAAATAATGTTTGATCAGGGGCGGCACGGTGGCGCAGTGGTAGCGCTGCTGCCTCGCAGTTAGGAGACCCGGGTTCGCTTCCCGGGTCCTCCCTGCGTGGAGTTTGCATGTTCTCCTCGTGTCTGCGTGGGTTTCCTCCGGGCGCTCCGGTTTTCTCCCACAGTCCAAAGACATGCAGGTTAGGTGGATTGGCGATCCTAAATTGGCCCTACTGTGTGCTTGGTGTGTGGGTGTGTTTGTGTGTGTGTCCTGATGCGGGTTGGCACCCTGCCCAGGATTGTTTCCTGCCTTGTGCCCTGGGATTGGCTCCAGCAGACCCCCGTGACCCTGTGTTCGGATTCAGCGGGTTAGAAAATGGATGGATGGATGGATGTTTGATCAAACTCCACTGTGATCAGTCCCATGTGCCCCAATCACATTTGGAAATCCTGGTAATGAGAATGTTAGGCTGATTGTGAGATTCTTTATGGAACTGTGGGTATTTTAGCCTGTGTATTACCTACCTGCAATGGCATGAAATGCCTCTTTTATTGTCTGCACACGCAGGTGTCCAGGAAACACTATGAAAACCCGAAGGAAATATTTCAGAGCCAAACAGACTTTACGAATTGCCTGGCAAACTGCACTTTTAGTTAGATTTTCTGTATCGCCTACAGTATATAAAAAAAGTGCCGCTTGTAAAAAACCTCAAAGCAATGCCTACTGTCTGTGTGGTTGTGACAGCCCAACTTCGCCGAGTTTGACTTCGAATATAAGGTGCTAATAAATCTTTCAGGTACAATATTTCCCCCTTGGCTAAAGCGGTATCTTTCGAAAAGAATTTCCTCCGGGAGCAATAAAGGATCTTGCCGATTGCGCAGAACCCTCTCTATATGAAATTCTCTTCTTATAATTTGCGCACCGATATCAATTGGTCGCTCATTCATGAACGGTGAAGCCATGACTGGATGACTCCCACTCCCCCTTTCTGGTCCTTGGCTCTTGGACAACTCTTCTGATTATTCTTTTGACCGAAATCTTGCAAGGAGCACCTGGTGGTGGCCGGTTTATGGTGAAATGATGTTCTTTCCACTTGCGGATTATGGTCCCAACGGTGCTCACTGGAACTTTCACAAGTTTAGAAATCCATCTGTCACCAATGCCATCAGGATGTTTTGTGAAGGCCTTGAGAGAGCTCTTTGCTTTTACCCATCATGAGATGCTTCTTGTGTGACACCCTGGTAATGATAGGCCATCAATTAGGACTAAAGCAGCTGATACTCATTTGCACTGATAGGGGGCTATCACAATTGATTTCTAAATCCTGACAGATGTCAACCGGTTTTTGTTATGATTCCTTTGTAGGTGTGGATTACTTGGGTTGTTACCATCCATCCATCCATTATCCAACCCGCTGAATCCGAACACAGGGTCACGGGGGTCTGCTGGAGCCAATCCCAGCCAACACAGGGCACAAGGCAGGAACCAATCCCGGGCAGGGTGCCAACCCACCGCAGGGGTTGTTACTCACATCTGGTTTAAATTTCATGTCAATAGCCCCATTATAAATCTACTTACTGAGAAAAACCTTGACGCGTTCAGTACTTATTTTCCCCGCTGTATATGTACTGTAGGTGCTGACCTGTTGACTACTTTGTAGGCAAGCATCAAGGATTTGAACTTAATATGCGATGTTACAGGAACCCAATGTAGTGATCTTAAAAGAGGAGTGACATCGGCTGGTTGAACACCAGACACTAGAAGTAGTCCAAACCTGACAAGATCAAAGCCTGGAGTAAGAGCTGTGCTGCATACTCTGTGTCAGATACAGTATGATCTTGCGGATGTTGTATAACGTGAATCTGCAAGATCAAGAGACCATAGCAGCATGGTCTGTGAAGGGCAGCTGGTCTGTGAGGCTACATACACACACACACTGCTAAAAAGCTGAACATTTTCCAAGTAGCAAGTTCCTTGGTGTTCATACCAGGAGCCAAAACTCTTCTTTCTGTTGCAAACAAAGCTCAGCAATGGCTTTACTTCCTGAGACAGCTGATAAAAGCAACTCTCCCTCCCTCCATCCTTACTTCAGGTATTCTAAAGCAGTGCTCCGCAACCGGTGTGCCACGGCACACTGGTGTGCCTTGAGCCGATACAGGTGTGACGCGGTCAAATAAGACAATTTTCTAACTAAATAATATTTCAACGGTCCTCCTTAGAAACACAATAACGAGAATACGTGCAATGAAATATTCGCGTAAATAGCCTTTTAAAGGTTTAATAATTTTATGTGTCATTTTTCTGAAATAATAAATCCCATCATTTGTCGCCTACGACGTAGGCCCTACGTAGTCGCCAGACAACGCCGTAGTATGCTTTGATAGCCAGAGCGCTCCGTGCCCTCACCTAGATTCAATTCAAGCCGACGTATTGGTCGTGCTACGTCGCATTCACTCGTCTTGCGACAGTAGTTATCATTCATTACTATTAGTTGTGTTGCTGAATTGTGTATGGTTAACATTCTTCGTGTGATTCATATTTAGTTTTATACCCCTTTAAATATGGATAAATTTTTACGTGGAAAAGATTCGTCTTCACGTACAGATGATGAAGAACCCAGCACAAGTGTTGCAAAAAAAAAAACCAAAGAAGATTGTGAAAAGGAAAATCCGCGAAGTAGAAACCATATGTTTATATGGTTATTTTTATACTGTCATGCTTGCGTCACAGATTTGCGCAGAAACACAGGAGGTTGTAGAGAGACAGGAACGTTATTCAAACACTGCAAACAAACATTTGTCCATCCATCCATCCATCCATCCATTTTCCAACCCGCTGAATCCGAACACAGGGTCACGGGGGTCTGCTGGAGCCAATCCCAGCCAACACAGGGCACAAGGCAGGAAACAATCCCGGGCAGGGTGCCAACCCACCGCAGGACACACACAAACACACCAAGCACACACTAGGGCCAATTTAGAATCGCCAATCCACCTAACCTGCATGTCTTTGGACTGTGGGAGGAAACCAGAGTGCCCGGAGGAAACCCACGCAGACACGGGGAGAACATGCAAACTCCACGCAGGGAGGACCCGGGAAGCGAACCCAGGTCCCCAGGTCTCCCAACTGCGAGGCAGCAGCGCTACCCACTGCGCCACCGTGCCGCCCCAAACATTTGTCTCTTTTTCAAAAGTTTAAACTGTGCTCCATGACAAGACAGAGATGACAGTTCCATCTCACAATTAAAAGAATGCAAACATATCTTCCTCTTCAAAGGAGTGCGCATCAGGAGCACAGAATGTCACATAGATAGAGAAAACAAATCAATAGGGCTGTTTAGCTTTTAAGTATGCGAAGCACCGCGGCACAAAGCTGTTGAAGGCGGCAACTCACACCCCCTCTGTCAGGAGCAGAGAGAGAGAGAGAGAGAAAAACAAAGTCAAAAATCAATACGTGCCCTTTGAGCTTTAAAGTATGCGAAGCACCGCGCAGCATACTTAAAAGCTGCACACAGAAGGTATCAACGTGAAGATAATCTTTCAGCATTTTTAGACGAGCGTCCGTATCGTCTAGGTGTGCGAACAGCCCCCCTGCTCACACCCCCTACGTCAGGATCACAGATAGTCAGCGCAAGAGAGAGAGAAAGAAAAGTAAGTTGGGTAGCTTCTCAGCCATCTGCCAATAGCGTCCCTTGTATGAAATCAACTGGGCAAACCAACTGAGGAAGCATGTACCAGAAATTAAAAGACCCATTGTCCTCAGAAATCCGCGAACCAGCAAAAAATCTGCGATATATATTTAAATATGCTTACATATAAAATCCGCAATAGAGTGAAGCCGCGAAAGGCGAAGCGCGATATAGCGAGGGATCACTGTACAACGAAGACTACATTCGATATGGATTCTCGTGGTGTGGTGACGAAACGGCTCCAAAGCCACAATACATCATTTGCGGCGATCATCTATCAAACGAGGCAATGGCACCCAGTAAACTAAATCGCCATCTAAATTCAAACCATCCCAATTACGCCAAAAAAGACAAACAACTCTTGTGTTAATTAAAAATGATAAGCGGTCATGCTTAAAAGATCTTGACCAAGAACTTCGGGTTGCACTGTCAAATATTGAGCCGAATATAAAACTTTTGTGTTCATTGAAACAAGCGCAGGTATCACATTAATCAGTCATTATGTTATAATAATTATTAAGATTGCATAAAAGTAAATATAGTATAGTTTTTATGTATGTATACTTATAATAAATGTATACTTATAATAAAAAATGAAAATTTATTGTAAAATTTGTGTATTAAATTAATATCTATATATATCAGTGGCGTAGCTGGAGATCATATTGCCCGGGGCGGTGAAAAATTTGACGCCCCAAAGCTGAAAGAAATTTTGTTTTGCGCCTCCTCAAGGCGTTCCAAGACATCTTTAATAAATGCTGCCTCTTTTTTAATCACCTTCCCGCAGTATCTGAGCCCACCCAATCAGACCGCTTAACGGCTTCAACCCCCAGGCTTTATGCTTTGGAAATAGATTAGTGTAATAATTCAGTTTAGTAACCCTAACAACTAAGGAAATAACTTAATATTTTACATGTGTTGTTGTAGGGCACCCTGTTTTATATCGTGTGTAAAATGCGTTACACTTTATACTGTCTTGTGTTGTTGCACGTTGCACTGTGGGCCTGATGGATGCAAATTCATTTCACCCTGCGCTTTTATATGGCTGTGATGATGATAGATAGATAGATAGATATGAAAGGCATGATAGATAGATAAATAGATAGATGTGAAAGGCACCTTATGCTGGATATATACAGGAAAGGAACCATATATACAGTATGTGCAACACGTATACAGGAACATCACAAAGGAAAGGCCCACATTCTCTGATTTACACACCAGACACATGTTTAACTGGGACATTGTGAAAGTAAAAATCAGGGCCAACACTAAGAATGCCAGAGAGCTGGCTGAATCATGGCTCTCTAATGAAAACTCCATTAACAGAGCTATGGACCTGAACCCACCATATGTGGGCTTAAAAAGAAAATCATCCAAATAATAAGACTTTATGACCAACACCCTCCAAACCCCAACTTATTAACCCCTTCCTTGCACCCACCTACTCCCCCCTCCCCCTCATTTTCTGTATATTGTCTTTGATTCCTGTATGTCTAATCATCTTACTCTGATGATGATGCCTGGCAGGTTGTCAAAAGCTTAGCTTAAAATAAAAAACTGTTTCAAGATACACAACTCATTTACTCCCTTTTATGGATCTCTAGCTACAAATATGCAAACTGAATCACAGACCTTCGCTTCCATGTATTTATGTGTGTGTGTGTGTGTATTGTAACAGTAGGGGGCGCTAGTGCTCCCTTGAACCCTCAGGTACCACGCCAAACACCGGGTAAAATTACAATTATTATTTATTTTATAATAATAATGTGCACAAAGCACCCTTCACTCCACACTACTCATACAAATCAATAATCAACACAATCACCAATCCTCCTCTCCCAGACACGTTGCCACCCTTCCACCCAGCTCAGCTCACTCGTCTGGGGTTTTCCAGAGTCCTTTATAGTCCCTGACCCGGAAGTGGTTCCAGCCTTGCAATCCATGAGTCCTCATCACTTCCGGCTCAGATTAAAAGTCCTTTTCTTCAACCCGGAAGCACGTCGTTCCTTCCGGTCATGTGATCATGACGTACTTCCGGGTTATAGGGCACGTAGCACTCCGTGAGTCTCCCTACAGCGGCTCCTGGTGGTCCCCATGGTATCCAGCAGGGTTGTTTATAAAAACTACAATGTCCATAATGCCCTGCTGGACTTTGGGGAACTTCCATGCTGCTGGGAGGGCTCCATCTGGTGGCCTGGAGGTGTGGACCGGAATAGTTGGCCGGCCATCCCTCACTATATATATATATATATATATATATATATATACACATACACCCACACAATGGTAACTCTGGTCACGACCGTAATTCGTTCCAAAACTTTGGTCGCGACCCGAATGTAATTTCCCCATAAGATTGTATGTAAATACAATTAATCCGTTCCACACCGAATGAACTGTATGTAAATATATATATATGTATATATTTTTTTTTAAGCACAAAAATAGTTAAGTATACCATAGAATGCACAGTGTAATAGTAAACTAAATATAAAAAACATTGAATAACATTGAGAAAACCTTGCACAACAGAGAAAACTAACATTGTAAGAGTTCGTGCTAGACCCTTATGAACCGCACACTGTAAACACTTTTTTTTATGAGTTTTAAGCATCCATCTATCTATCCATTTTCCAACCCGCTGAATCCGAACACAGGGTCACGGGGGTCTGCTGGAGCCAATCCCAGCCAACACAGGGCACAAGGCAGGAACCAGGGAAAAAAATTAAATACCACATCTCTTGCAAAACTTTTCAAACCATCCTCTACTGGCTTTAAATTCCTCACCTTCGCACGCGGAAGAAGGATTTTTTTTTTCAGCAAATCGCCATGAATCTTCCTGGCTTTCTCACTTATGATCGGCTTGCTTACACTGTCCCCAGCAAGTTGCTTCTCGTTCAGCCACACTAACAACAGTTTTTCCACATCTTCCAGCACTTGAGGCCTCTGCTTGGTTAACATTGTAACACCTTTTGCAACATCAGCTGCTTTCTTAGGCCCTGTATATGCAAACAAAAGAGAATGGGAAGTCATTGGCGCGTACAAACGCACGTAGGGAAACTGGCTGCCAGTGTTTTTGTTCGCCACCAGAGCGTGTGGACGTGACCAGATGCAAAATTTTGGTAAACTTTTTGATTGTAACCCGATTTGTATATGTTCAGAAACGTTTGTGACCAAAGGCACTAATATATAATACAGTATATATATATATATATATATGTATGCAGAAGTGAAAGTCTGTGATATTGTCATTCAAGAGTGTGTGTATATCTATCTATAGTATAGTAAAGTTGCATTTTAAGCAGGACTGCATCCATCCATCCATTTTCCAACCCGCTGAATCCGAACACAGGGTCACGGGGGTCTGCTGGAGCCAATCCCAGCCAACTCAGGGCACAAGGCAGGAACCAATCCCGGGCAGGGTGCCAACCCACCGCAGGACACACACAAACACACCAAGCACACACTAGGGCCAATTTAGAATTACCAATCCACCTAACCAGCATGTCTTTGGACTGTGGGAGGAAACCGGAGCGCCCAGAGGAAACCCACGCAGACACGGGGAGAACATGCAAACTCCATGCATGGAGGACCCGGGAAGCGAACCCGGGTCCTCAGGTCTCCCAACTGCGAGGCAGCAGCGCTACCCACTGCGCCACCGTGCCGCCCCAGGACTGCATATGACTATTAATTTTGTTAGTAAATGTTACATGAGTCAGTATTACAGTAGCTTTTCTATCTGTCTATCTCTCAATCTTATGGTGCCTTTATCTATCTTCTAGTGCCTTATCAATGTATTTAATCTATCTATGTTTTTCAGTGTTATCCAACTGCTTGAAGAGGCGCAGACATAGAAGTGAACTGCACAGACTCTGTCATCCTCAGAAGGCCCTGTCCTGACATGAATCATCTCTTTTTGGCATTTCTCCACCTGCAGCTAAGGTGTGAAAGTGACACCTTGGTGATGACTGTAACCTGACTACACAGTGCTTGTGTGCTGAGTCAACGTGACTTGCAAAATGAAGCAAAAAATAAATACAAGTCTGCTGATGTGAAATCAGGCTGCAGTGAGGACGCAGATGTCCTTCTGCGTTCAGGGAGTTGAATGAAGCTGAAGCATCATCGGCTCTGGCAAAAAAACAGCAAAAGAGAAATAAGACGGGCTGTGCTGGTTTGATCTCACTTGATAAAAAGCAAAACATACTGCCGCCATGAAGAAACACTAGTCTTTATTTTAGTGACAAAATGCAGAGTAGTATTATGACTACAGATAAGTAGAACTTTGTTTGTCCCATGAGGAAATTTGTCTTTTCTCAGAAGCTCAATAAATAAGTAAATAAATCCCATCCATCCATCTATCCATCTATCCTCTTCCGCTTATCCGAGGTCGGGTCGCAGGGGCAGCAGCTTGAGCAGAGATGCCCAGACTTCCCTCTCCCTGGCCACTTCTTCTAGCTCTTCCGGGAGAATCCCAAGGCGTTCCCAGGCCAGCCGAGAGACATAGTCCCTCCAGCGTGTCCTGGGTCTTCCCTGGGGCCTCCTCCCGGTTGGATGTGCCCGGAACACCTCACCGGGGAGGCGTCCAGGAGGCATCCTGATCAGATGCCCGAGCCACCTCATCTGACTCCTCTCGATGCGGAGGAGCAGCGGCTCTACTCTGAGCCCCTCCCGGATGACTGAGCTTCTCACCCTATCTTTAAGGGAGAGCCCAGACACCCTGCGGAGGAAACTCATTTCAGCCGCTTGTATTCGCGATCTCGTTGTTTCGGTCACTACCCATAGCTCATGACCATAGGTGAGGGTAGGAACATAGATCGACTGGTAAATTGAGAGCTTTGCCTTATGGCTCAGCTCCTTTTTCACCACGACAGACCGATGCAGAGCCCACATCACTGCGGATGCCGCACCGATCCGCCTGTCGATTTCACGCTCCATTCTTCCCTCACTTGTGAACAGGACCCCAAGATACTTCCTCCACTTGAAGCAGGATCTTGCTCCCAAGAGTTGCCCCCAGTGAGAGGCGCCGAACGGGTGTGGGTATACTTATTGCCCCCCGACTTGGAGCCTGTACATTGGGGTTTACCCCGGTGGACGAGAGGGTAGCTTCCCTCCGCCTTCGGGTGGGGGCACGGGTCCTAAGTGTTGTTTGTGCGTATGCACTGAACAGCAGTTCGTGTACCCACCCTTTTTGGAGTCCCTGGAGGGGGTGCTAGAGGGCATACTTTCTGGGGACTCCCTCGTTCTGCTGGGAGACTTCAATGCTCACGTGGGCAATGACAGTGAGACCTGGAAGGGCGTGATTGGGAGGAATGGCCCCCCATGATCTGAACCCAAGCGGTGTTTTGTTATTGGACTTCTGTGCTCGTCACGGATTGTCCATAACGAACACCATGTTCAAGCATAGGGGTGTTCATATGTGCACTTGGCACCAGGACACCCTAGGCCTCAGTTCGATGATCGACTTTGTGGTTGTGTCGTCGGACTTGCGGCCACATGTCTTGGACACTCGGGTGAAGAGAGGGGCGGAGCTGTCAACTGATCACCTCCTGGTGGTAAGTTGGCACCGATGGTGGGGGAGGATTCCAGTCAGGCGTGGTAGGCCCAAACGTGTTGTGAGGGTCTGCTGGGAACGTCTGGCAGAGCCCCCTGTCAGAAGTAGCTTCAACTCCCACCTCCGGCAGAACTTCGACCACATCCCGAGGGAGGTGGGGGACATTGAGTCCGAATGGGCCATGTTCCGTGCCTCTATTGTTGAGGCGGCTGACCAGAGCTGTGGCCGTAAGGTGGTCGGTGTGACTTCCTGAATTTTTTTTTTTACATTCTGTCTCTCACAGTGGGAATGCACCTACAATGTGAATTTCAGACCCCTCCATGATTTCTAAGTGGGAGAACTTGCAAAATCGCATGGTGTTCAAATACTTATGTTCCTCACTGTATATATTTTCTAAAATAACAGTCTGTTTATTTCTCTCAAGGTAACAGCAGCTGTATTTCTAAGACAATGGCCTGTGTAGCTCTCCCAGAGTATGCAGTGTCCTTGACTTTTCATCATCTCACTGAAGTAAAAATAGGAAAAATAGGCCGTTTGCAAGTAGAAAAGCCAGCAGCTTTTATGCTGACAAATAAACGATGGCTTTTAAGCTACTTAAAAATAAAAATATAAGCATAGGTTTTTAGTAGTTGTAAAGCTAATGATTGAGTAAATTGATGTATACATGTAAATTTTCCATAGCATCACCATAGTAATGTTTTCACTGAACGTACCATCTAGTTGTGGAGGTTTCGCTGTAATGTGTGATGTGACTTTTTTGTTCTTTTACTGTTGTGATGGACGATGTGCCGGGGCGAGTGTCCTGGCCGGGAAGGAGGCCAGCCCTAGGCCACTCCAAGAAATAGGGTAAACGAAACCCTATCTCACCTAGAAGACAGGCATGGGATGTTGATGCCAGAAGAAATGCGCTGGCATCCCGGCAAGGTCAGATCCAGGAACAATACCCGGCCGGGAGGCCCGTATAATGGAAGGACTGGGGAGGACATTTGATACAGTACATTTCCTCCCCCAGGACACTAGGTGCCAGCCTTCCTTGTTTAAAGTTCCCAGACGGACTCCTGCAGGGCATGCTGGAACCTGTAATGCCTTGGTGCAGCCATGTGGTGTCCTGTGGGGGCTGCCAGGGGCAGCTGAAGGGGTCAAGAGTGGAGTTTGGGAGTGGCAAACAGGGCGACCACCCCAGGCACTGCGCCTAAGGGGGCCCCGCTTTTGTGATCCGCGTGTCCCATTCGAGTGGATTTGTCAAGTTATATTTTCCAGTATGTACATATTTGAGATGCTTCTAAGAGGAACCCTTTTTTAAAATCCCTCTTCAAGGTCAAATTCTGAACATGTACGTCTTTGAAAACATTCCACAGTTCACCTTCATCACCCAAAAAGGGTTGCCAGTATAATCCCTTCCTAAAATAGGTATATAGTAATCCCTCGCTACTTCACGGTTCACTTTTCGCGGATTCACGACTTTGTGGATTTTATATGTAAGCATATCTAAATATATAACGCAGATTTTTCGCTGCTTCTTGGGTTTCTGCGGACAATGGGTCTTTTTACTTCTGGTGCTTGCTTCCTCAGTTGGTTTGCCCAGTTGATTTCATACAAGAGATGCTATTGGCGGATGGCTGAGAAGCTACCCAATCAGAGCATGCAGTTAAGTTCCTGTGTGCTTCTGATTGGCTCAGCGACGGAGTGCTGCATTAACCAGGAAGTCTCATCTCACTCATTCAGCATTAACATGCTACTGCTTCAGGGGCCGTGTCCAAGCTCCAACAGAAGATGCAAATGATTGCAGAAAAGGTAAAAGTTTTGGATAAGTTGAAGGAAGGGAACAGCTACACCACTGCAGGACACCATCAGCATCAATGAGTCCACGATTCTTTTTATTTAAAAAGGAGGAAAAGCATATAAGATCTACGGCCGCAGTGTCCTTTAACCAGGGCGCAAAACGAGTTGCAAGTGTAGTAGCCCATTAGTGGCTGGGTTGACTTATCTTTTGACTTAACAACTGATGGCTTGTTGCTTACAACTCATTTGTGTCCAGAGAGCCCACCATCGTTTCTTAGTCGAGTCTTTGGTTCAGTTTGCTACAGTAGGCCCAGTTGAAACAGTGCAAGAAGTATTTGGTAGTGGAACGCACAGTAACGTTTTATTACTGGTTTAGCCATATCTCTGTCGACGCTATGAGTGGAAGAAATCGTGGCACACTTTTTTAATCGATTGTATCTTTATATTTTGATAAAGTTCATGTGTTACAGTCATATGAAAAATTTTGGGAGCCCCTCTCAGCCTGCATAATAATTGACTCTCCTTTCAACAAAAAAGATAACAGTGGTCTGTCTTTCATTTCCTAGTAACATCTGAGTATTACAGTGTACACTACATTCCAAGAAGAACACCTGCTACCTACTGTCAAATTTGGTGGAGGTTCCATCATGCTGTGGGGCTGTGTGGCTAGTTCAGGGACTGGGGCCCTTGTTAAAGTTGAGCGTCAGATAAATTCAACCCAATATCAACAAATTCTTCAGGATAATGTTCAAGCATCAGTCACAAAGTTGAAGTTACACAGGGGTTGGATATTCCAACAAGACAATGACCCAAAACACAGCTGGAAATCTACAAAGGCATTCATGCAGAGGAAGATGTTCTGGAATGGCCATCACAGTCCCCTGACTTGAAGATCATCGAAAATCTATGGGATGATTTGAAGCAGGCTGTCCATCAAATTGAACTGAACTGGAGAGATTTTGTATGAAGAATGGTCAACAATACCTCCATCCAGAATCAGACACTAATCAGAGGCTATAGGAGGACAGCGTCTAAAGGCTGTTAGATTTACAAAAGGAGGCTCAACTAAGTACTGATGTCATATCTCTGTTGGGGTGCCCACATTTATGCACCTGTCTAATTTTGTTATGATGTATATTGCATATTTTCTGTTAATCCAATAAACTTAATGTCACTGCTGAAATCCTACTGTTACCATAAGGCATGTCAGATATTCAAAGGAAGTTGCTACTTTGAAAGTTCAGCCAATGAGACACAAAAATCCAAAGAATTAAGAGGGGTTCCCAAACTTTTTCATATGACTGTATCTTGCAAAAATTTTGCGCAATACTGTAATGAGAAAATCCGGTGTATGCTAACATTATTTTTTTTAATTTTGTGCACAAGTTTATACAGTCCACACATTCCGGTGACAGCGTTTGATATAACCGGCCACACGTGGGGTTGGTCAGCCCTACGCCCCGCACACCCCTAAGGCCACCTCTGGAAATTACGCTCTAGCACCGGAAGTACTTCTGGATCTAAGATAAAAGAGGTCACTCAACTTCATCCAGGTGAGTCAGAGTCGGGTGGTAGTGGACATAGTTCGTCTGGGAGGTGTAGAGGATCAGAAGAGGAAGACGAAAAGTGAAGAGAATTGTGTTTATTGTGCTTGGAACCTTTCTGGAAATTATCTGTAAAAATGAACTGCTTTTATTGAAACGGGACTTGTGTCTGTGAGGTTGTGTCTGGGGTTAGGGTGTCGCAACAACCCCTGGTGGTTCACACCGTAAATATGTGAATATGGCATAAGGATAACACCAATGTGCGGTGTAAATTAAGTACAAAGCGTTTCTGCATCTGTAATGTTCGTGTGACACAAAAATAAAACTAATTTGCTTGTATAACTGATTTTAATTGTTCTTGTGTTACTTTCTGTGCCTTGAAGAGATAATGAGATATGAAATGATGCATATGAACATACAGGACAAATTGCATCCTGTTGATTCCATACGGTACACAGCATTTTATGTTCCAGTATTATAAGGGACAGTTGGCAATCCTACTGGTACAGAAAGTATTCACAGCGCATCACTTTCTCCACATTTTGTTATGTTACAGCCTTATTCCAAAATGGATTAAATTCATTTTTTTCCTTAAGAGTTCTACACACAACACCCCATAATGACAACGTGAAAAAGTCTACTTGACGTTTTTGCAAATTTATTAAAAATAAAAAAATTGAGAAAGCACATGTACATAAGTATTCACAGCCGAAATTGAGCTCAGGTGCATCCTGTTTCTCCTGATCATCCTTGAGATGTTTCTGCAGCTTCATTGGAGTCCACCTGTGGTAAATTCAGTTGATTGGACATGATTTGGAAAGGCACACACCTGTCTATAGAAGGTCCCACAGTTGACAGTTCATGTCAGAGCACAAACCAAGCATGATGTCAAAGGAATTGTCTGTAGACCTCCGAGACAGGATTGTCTCGAGGCACAAATCTGGGGAAGGTTACAGAAACATTTCTGCTGCTTTGAAGGTCCCAATGAGCACAGTGGCCTCCATCATCCGTAAGTAGAAGAAGTTCAAAAGCACCAGGACTCTTCCTAGAGCTGGCCGGCCATCTAAACTGAGCGATTGGGGGAGAAGGGCCTTAGTCAGAGAGGTGACCAAGAACCCGATGGTCACTCTGTCAGAGCTCCTGAAGTCCTCTGTAGAGAGAGGAGAACCTTCCAGAAGGACAACCATCTCTGCAGCAATCTACCAATCAGGCCTGTATTGTACAGTAGCCAGATGAAAGCCACTCCTTAGTAAAAGGCACATGGCAGCCTGCCTGGAGTTTGCCAAAAGGCACCTGAAGGACTCTCAGACCATGAGAAAGAAAATTCTCTGGTCTGATGAGACAAAGAATGAACTCTTTGGTGTGAATGCCAGGCGTCACGTTTGGAGGAAACCAGGCACCGCTCATCACCAGGCCAATACCATCTCTACAGTGAAGCATGGTGGTGGTAGCATCATGCTGTGGGGAACTGGGAGACTAGTCAGGATAAAGGGAAAGATGACTGCAGCAATGTACAGAGACATCCTGGATGAAAACCTGCTCCAGAGCGCTCTTGACCTCAGACTGGGGCGACGGTTCATCTTTCAGCAGGACAACGACCCTAAGCACACAGCCAAGATATCAAAGGAGTGGCTTCAGGACAACTCTGTGAATGTCCTTGAGTGGCCCAGCCAGAGCCCAGACTTGAATCCGATTGAACATCTCTGGAGAGATCTTAAAATGGCTGTGCACCGACGCTTCCCATCCAACCTGATGGAGCTTGAGAGGTGCTGCAAAGAGGAATGGGCGAAACTGGCCAAGGATAGGTGTGCCAAGCTTGTGGCATCATATTCAACAAGACTTGAGGTTGGAATTGCTGCCAAAGGGGCATTGACAAAGTATTGAGCAAAAGCTGTGAATTCTTATGGACATGGGACTTCTCAGTTTTTTTATTTTTAATAAATTTGCAAAAACCTCAAGTAAACTTTTTTCACGTTTTCATTATGGGGTGTTGTGTGTAGAATTCTGAGGAAAAAAATGAATTGAATCCATTTTGGAATAAGGCTGTAACTTAACAAAATGTGGAAAAAGTGATGTGCTGTGAATACTTTCTGGATGCACTGTATGTTTGGATGAAGATCATCATTAAAAAACAACATAGGAAATGATCAACAGCTGGTGACCTGCAGCTACCATTAATTAAATATGAGAAATTAAAGCATTTGGGGTTGTGGGTTGTGTTAAATGATTTAATAGCTGAATTTTTTTAACACGTTAATCGCACACATGGATGGAAATCATTCTCAAGAAACAACATCGGAAACGACCGAGCGCTGGTGACCCGCTACTTCTAATAGTAGACTTCATAGTAGATTCAATTTCACTGCTTCATTCACAAGATGTGAAGCACGGTCAGATGAACACATTTACGTGTTGCATTAAAAAATGTAATCACAGAAATATTTACACATTTATCAGACACCTTTACAGTGATTAATCAGCAGCTCTAACAAAAAATACAAATATTGTACAGAAAGAAAAGTACTTACCGTATATACTCAAGTATAAGCCAGATCTTGAAACCCAAAAAATTGATCATAAAATCCGACCCCGACTTATACGCCCGTTCAAAAATGTGACACTTAAATTTTTTTTTATATCTTCTTGCTTCCTCCAATCTCACATCAGTTTCTCAGACGCGTCGAATTTTGTTGCAGCAGCGCAGTTACCAATTTCTTTTGCTACTTCAACGACATTTAATTTAAAACCAGCTTCATATTTTCTTCTGATCGAACGCTCCATCATAGATGAGGGATGCTCTTACGATAAAGGTGTATAAGGGTGGGGGCGACACGGTGGCGCAGTGGGTAGCGCTGCTGCCTCGCAGTTGGGAGATCTGGGGACCTGGGTTCGCTTCCCGGGTCCGCCCTGCGTGGAGTTTGCATGTTCTCCCCGTGTCTGCGTGGGTTTCCTCCGGGCGCTCCGGTTTCCTCCCACAGTCCAAAGACATGCAGGTTAGGTGGATTGGCGATTCTAAATTGGCCCTAGTGTGTGCTTGGTGTGTGTTTGTGCGTGTCCTGCGGTGGGTTGGCACCCTGCCTGGGATTGGTTCCTGACTTGTGCCCTGTGTTGGCTGGGATTGGCTCCAGCAGACCCCCGTGACCCTGTGTTCGGATTCAGCAGGTTGGAAAATGGATGGATGGATGGATGGATGTATAAGGGTGTGAGATACAAAAACACAAATCAGTTCAAACGTCGCTTCGGAATAGTTCGGGTATTACCGTGTAGTCATGTAGGCACGATAGAAAAAGAGAGAGTGGTTAGGAGCACGCGCTGATACAGCGCATTGCCGCACCTACATAGAAGAAAAGGCTGTGTGCTCCATGGTTACTTTCTAAGGTGGCCGTTAGCATATCGTAATCCCTTGTACCAATAGCGTGAGTTTTCAAGTTATGCGGCCGACCAGAAATTATTATACAGCAAAATCAAGTCCTGACTAATCCGCAGGAAAATTTATCCACAACTATATGCGGTAATTATATAGTACGATGAACCAATGTGCCGTAACTGATGCCCACTGACGGGTACCACAGCTACTTAATGCATCAATCCCATTTCCAGTTCATGTCACTAACATCACTTCATGAAAGAAATCATTCCTGGTTGGAATATAAGAGTCCACATTTACTCTTGTGTCTTCAAGATCATGAAATATTTTTGATGAGTAATTATTATAAAAATTAATCATTTTTGCTCCTATCACTTAACTAGTACAAGTCTATTGCTAATGCCAAGGTCTGTCTTTCTGTCACTGCTGGAGCTGGAACCTCAAGCTTGATCTTAATCGATAGCTCGTAACTGGAAATGTTTTAGGTAGCAGTGATCTGGTGGCCATGACCCATTGTCAGGCAAAGTGACCAAGAAACTAAGCAACAAGCACAATAATTGCAGAAAGAAAAAGAAGAGCAAGGGCATCTGCTGAGTGTCAAGCAGATTACAAAAGGTGATTAAGTGACAAACAATGAGAAATAAATAAGAAGACAAGATAATGAACGACAATGACAAAGAGTTTGGAATCATGAGAATAAAACTTTAGGTAGCTCCAACCTGGTGGCCATAAATGATGGTTATGTGACGTGTAGTCATGTGCTTATGACAAAGTTTTTAAGAAACCAACTGTTGAGTATCGAGGATATTGCAGAGTGTGATTGAGTGACGAAAAATTTAAAAAAAAAGCAGACCAGATGCTGAAGCATACAGACAAGCAGGAGGTAATCCTGAATATAAAATGTGAGGTAGTGGTTTAGAACATTAGAAGAATCTGCACAAGAACAGGCCATTCAGCCCAACAAAGCTTCTCAATCCTATCCACTTAATTCTTGTAAAATAACATCATCGATTTTTGAAGGTCCTTGTCCTTGTGTCCTCCACACTACTCAGTTGCTTGTGGTTCTCTGTGTGAAGAAAAACTTCCAAATAATTGTGTTAAATTTCCCCTCAACAAGTTTCCAATGGTGTCCCCGTGTTCTTGATGAACTCATTTTAAAGCCACCGCCTCGATCCACTGGACTAATTCACGTCATAATTTTAAACACTTAAATCATGTCACCTCTTAATCTTCTTTTGCTTAAACTGTGAAGGCTCAGCTCTGTTAATCTTTCCTCATAACTCATGACCTTGGGTTGGGGACGACCATCTGCAGATGGATTTTCTCTTTCCTCACAAACAGGCCCCAGGTGGTGAGAGTCGGCAAACACACATCCTCATCACTCATTTTAAACATAGGAGCGCCGCAGGGCTGTGTGCTTAGCCCCCTCTTGTATTCCTTGTTCACCCACGACTGTGTTGCAAAACATGGCACAAACACCATCATCACGTATGCAGACGACACAACCATCATAGGCCTTATCACTGACAACGATGAGACGGCCTACAGAGAGGAGGTGCTGGCATTGAGTAATTGATGCCTAGATAACAACTTGTCTCTTAACGTCAGCAAAACCAAGGAGATGATCGTGGACTATCGAAAACAACAAGGCAGAGAACACCAGGCCATCTACATCAGCGGCATAGAAGTTGAAAGGGTTAACAGCTTCAAGTTCCTCGGAGTAAACATCACCAAGGATCTCTTGTGGACCCTTCACATAGACACTGTGGTCAAGAAAGCTCGTCAGCGGCTCTTCTTCCTGAGGAGGCTGAGGAAGTTTGGCATGAATGCCAACATCACCTCAAACTTTTACAGGAGTGTTGTCGAGAGTCTGCTGACTGGCTGCATTACCGTCTGGTATGGGAGCTGCTCTGCCAGCAGCCGGAAATCACTACAGAGAGTGGTGAAGGCAGCAGAGCACATCATGGGCAAGAGTCTTCCTGCCATTGAAGACATTTACCTCCATCGGTGCTTGCGCAACACAAGCAGCATCATAAAGGACCACAGCCATCCAGCACGCCAGCTGTTCTCCTTGTTACCGTCTGGCAGACGATACAGGAGTCTGGCTGCTCGGACTACAAGACTTAAGAACAGCTTTTACCAGCAGGCCATTCGACTCCTCAACAGCAACACCTGAACACTTACATACACTTACATTACACCTACACTGCACTACTCACACACAAACTGTACCTGCACACACTCTGAATACTGACTGGAACATGCATCTGTACTTTATGGAATATGCATCTGTACTTATAAAACATTATCTGTGCAATAACTGTCATTTGTACTTGCTGCTCATTCAACTCATATTGCTCTAAAACTTCTTTTAAAACGTACACATTTTATTTTATATGGCTTGTCTATTTTTAACTTGAAATCTTTTTTTAAGCTTTATTGGATCTAGGCTGAGTGACTTGTTTTTCTCGTCATACACATTTTGTTGTATGTTGACCCTGTGTTAACCTATATATGACAAATAAACCTAAACCTAAACCTAAACCCTGTAGCCCCTCTAATCAGCCTAGTCGCTCATCTCTGGACCACCTCTAGTGCTGTTATGTCCTTTTTGTAGCCTGGAGACCAAAACTGCACCCAGTACTCCAGATGAGGCCTCACCAGTGTGTTATAAAGACTGAGCAGAACCTCCTGTGACTTGTACTGCACACATCAAGGCGCTATATAACCTGACATGCTGTTAGCCTTCTTAATGGCTTCTGAACACTGTCTGGAAGTCAATAGCTTAGAGTCCACTACAACTCCAAAATTCTTCTTATAAGGTGTGTTTTTGATTTTCTGACCATCCATTGTGTATTCAAACCTCACATTTTTCCTTCCTATGTGCAATTCTTTACATTTCTGCCCAAGCCTGTCTGCTGTCTAAATCCTCCTGTGATGATTCAACAGATTTGAGATTATCTGCCAATCCAGCGAGTTTCTAATCTCCTGTAGTCCTCTAATCAGGCCCAGTCGCTCTTCTCTGGACCTGTTCCAGTGCTGTTATGTCTTTTTTTGAAGTCTGGAGACCAAAACTACACCCAGTACTCCAGATGAGGCCTCACCAGTGTGTTAAAAAGACTGAGCAGAACCTCCTGTGACTTGTACTGCACACATCAAGGCGCTATATAATCTGACATTCTGTTAGCCTTCTGAATGGCTTCTGAACCCTGTCTGGCAGTTCATAGTGTCGAGTGCAGTATGACTCCTAAGTCCTTCTCATAAGGTGTGCTTTTGATTTTCAGATCTCCCATTTTTTTCTTCAGACCTCAATGGCAAAGTGACCTGCAGTTGTGTGTTTTACAGCAAAGTGAGGTTTTATAAATCTGATTTTTTTTTATAAGACCAGTAGAGGGCATCCCAGGCGCTTGCCTAGACCATTTATGCCCAGAAACGACCCTGGTGTCACTTATGGACTAGCAGAATATCAGTGTGCTGATTGGACGGGTCACTCAAGTATGAATGTGTTTTGGTTGCTTGCTTTGGTGTGTGTGTGTGCTTTGCCACGCCAAGTTCATGAGGTCAGTATAAACTGGGCTTAATACCGACTACCCGCTATGAACACCAAAGGGCACCCTTCCAGTCCCCCATCCTGCTTAGCACTCCAGATAGACTTCGACCAGCACTGTAAGAGAGATATAAAAACCGAGAAAGAAAATTAATTTTTTTCCTGCCCTTGCAGTATGCTTCAGGCTTAATTAGACTCAAGAATAGTCGTGATTGCTGTTTTGTAATTTCCTGGCATTGTCACATTTTTTCTCATTATAATTACTGGAAATTTTTGATAATCTGCCAGGTGCCAACCCTTGATGGGATACCAGCCAATCCCACACACACCCATATTGAAAGTCACACCGGGCTAATTCAGCAGAACTAATGTCTTTGGTATGTCAGAGCAGAACTGGAGAACATTGGTTGGGTGAGGATGGTGGGTTGGTGGGTGGTAACCCACATAGATACTAGAAGAATGCGTAAACTGCATACAAGTAGATAGATAGATAGATAGATAGATAGATAGATAGATAGATAGATAGATAGATAGATAGATAGATAGATAGATAGATAGATAGAAATGGAAATTCACATACTCCAGCAGCAGCATACTGATACAAAAAAACAATATTAAAGAGTAATAAAAATGTAGGTAAAAACAGATAATAACTTTGAATAATGTTAACGTTTACCCAACCGGGGGAAATTGAAGAGTCTCATAGTTTGGGGGAGGAACGATCTCCTCAGTCTGTCAGTGGAGCAGGACAGTGACAGCAGTCTGTCGTTGAAGCTGCTCCTCTGTCTGGAGATGATCCTGTTCAGTGGATGCAGTGGATTCTCCATGATTGACAGGAGTCTGCTCAGTGCCCATCGCTCTGCCACAGATGTCAGGCTGTCCAGCTCCGTGCCTACAATAGAGCCTGCCTTCCTCACCAGTTTGTCCAGGTGTGAGGCGTCTTTCTTCTTTATGCTGCCTCCCCAGCACACCACCGTGTAGAAGAGGGCGCTCGCCACAACCGTCTGGTAGAACATCTGCAGCATCTTATTGCAGATGTTGAAGGACGCCAGCCTTCTAAGGAAGTATAACCAGCTCTGTCCTCTCTTACACAGAGCATCAGTATTGGCAGTCCAGTCTAATTTATCATCCAGCTGCACTCCCAGGTATTTATAGGTCTGCACCCTCTGCTCACAGTCACCTCTGATGATCACGGGGTCCATGATGGGCCTGGGCTTCCTAAAATCCACCACTAGCTCCTTGGTTTTTCTGGTGTTCAGGTGTAGGTGGTTTGAGTCGCACCATTTAACAAAGTCATTGATTAGGTTCCTATACTCCTCCTCCTGCCCACAGACCATGATAGCAGTGTCGTCAGCGAACTTTTGCACGTGGCAGGATTCCGAGTTGTATTAGAAGTCTGATGTATATAGGCTGAACAGGACCAGAGAAAGTACAGTCCCCTGTGGCGCTCCTGTGTTGCTGACCACAATGTCAGACCTGCACTTCCCGAGACGCACATACTGAGGTCTGTCTGTAATGCCACCAGGTATGAATCTACTCCCATCTCTGTCAGCTTGTCCCTAAGGAGCAGAGATTGGACGGTGTTGAAGGCACTAGAGAAGTCCAGAAACATAATTCTTACTGCACCACTGCCTCTGTCCCAGTGGGAGAGGGATCAGTGTAGCATATAGATGATGGCATCCTCCGCTCCCACCTTCTCCTGGTGTGTGAACTGCAGAGAGTCGAGGGTGTGGCGGACCTGTGGCCTCAGGTGGTGAAGAAGTAGCTGCTCCATGGTCTTCATCACATGTGACGTCAGAGTGACAGGCCTGAAGTCATTCAGCTCACTAGGACGTGATATCTTTGGGACTGGGGTGATGCAAGATATTTTCCAAAGCCTTGGGACTCTCCCCTGTTCCAGGCTCAGGTTGAAGATGCGCTGTAGAGGACTCCCCAGCTCCAACGCACAGGCCTTCAGCAGTTGTGGCAATACTCCATCTGGACCCGCTGCTTTGCTGGTATGAAGTCTCCTCAGCTCTCTGCTTACCTGGGCTGCTTTAATGGTGGGTGAGGGGAAACTCTCACCTATGCTGGCATCAGCAGAAGGATGGGTGGAGGGTGCAGTACTCTGAGGTGGGTTAGGATGGTCAAACTTGTTAAAGGAGTTGTTCATCTGGTTTGCTCTCTCCACGTCTCTCTCGATGGTGGTACCCCGCTTCGAGCTGCAGCCAGTGATGATCTTCATCCCATCCCACACTTCCTTCTTGCTGTTATTCTGCAACTTCTGCTCCAGCTTTCTCCTGTACTGCTCCTTTGCCACCCTGAGCTGGACTCGGAGTTCCTTCTGCACGCGCTTGAGCTCATGCTGATCACCGTCTTTAAAAGCCCTTTTCTTCTGGTTCAAAAGGCCCTTGATGTCACTTGTAATTCATGGCTTGTTGTTAGCATAGCAGCGTACTGTTTTTACTGGAACTACAATGTCCATACAGAAGTTGATGTAGTCAGTAGTGCAGTCAACAACCTCCTCAATGTTCTCACTATCATTGTTCTCAAGTTCCCTGCAGGATATCCCAGTCTGTAGTTCCAGTCTCTCAGAGCCTGCTCTTCCTCCGGGGGTGTTCCTGGTCGTCTTCCCCCCAGCACTTCCGGGTGTGGCAGAAGTGCTGAGGACCAGGGCTCTCCAGGCATTAGGGCGACCACGGGCCCCTAAGCCCAAAGCCACCAGGGCGGTCACCCCCTCGTGGTCTGGAGAAAGCGTAAGTCCTCCTCCGGTTCTCCTGGGCGTCCCGGCTGGATACCACCCCCAGCCACTCGCCACACACACCACCTTTTAATTGAGCCCATTTGTAATCGTCAATTCGTCAAACCAGCACACATTTGAAGATGCGGAAGGAAGACCGGAGTACATTTTACATTTTTACATTTACTAAACGTGCAAATGCCAGTGCAAGGTTAGAGTGTCAATAAACACCTGGAAATGTCAATATCCTGGATGGGTGCAGTTGTTATTCTTCTTTTTGTCCCCTTTTTGAGGACGATAAGGGAGCACCTGGCTAATCACTCAGTAAATACCATACTGCTGCTCGGCCTTTACTTTCACTTCGATTTGCAGAGTTACATAACATGTTTGTGTTTCTTTCTTTTCTTTGGTTTGGAAGAACATGTGCCAGCAGCGACCAGCCCTATCTGATTGAATAACACAGCTGCAGTGAGCGCCGCACTCTGGATACCCGTCTTAAAAACGGCAGATCAGTGCTTTGAGAGCCATAGTGACTTGGCAGGGGCTTCCATGGAATCAATATCGGACTTCTCGTTGAACACTTTGTATAGTTTGACTTCTCCTTGGTAGTGTTTTGGGTTCCATCCATTTTCTAACCTAGCTATCCCTTTTAGGGTTTCAGTAACCAGGGTGCCAATGTGGCAAGGGAATACCTCCTTGGTAAGGGCACCTTTTAGTCCACCAGAAAATTTAACGGGTTTAATTCAAAGACGTCCCATTCTACTTTGTGAATTTCCCCTTGGGATTAATAAAGTATCTATCTATCTATCTATCTATCTATCTATCTATCTATCTATCTATCTATCTATCTATCTATCTATCTATCTATCTATCTATCTATCTACTTGTTATGGGCCCTTGCTCATATTAGTTCCTAAAATGGTGCTATGGCAAGATAAACATTAGTTATATTGGATCAGGCGTCATTTTTGGCACTGCCATCTAAAACCTGTTTTTCCAGCTACCCTGTGAAAATGAAAACCTATGAGAAATAAGATTGAGAAGTGACTGATTTATGAATCTCTACGTGGATTACGTGAGAAAATAGGCCTGCACCAAAAAAACAGGAAAAAAATACGAAGTATAAAGTAATAATAATAATAATAATAATACGTTTTACTTATTCTTGGACGCCTTTCTAAACACTCAAGGACACAGAACAATAGATGAAACACAGATTATAAACAATACTAAAATATAAAATTTAAAATCAGACAGAGCAATTGTAGTCCAAGAGAAAAAGCAGTCTTAAACAAATGAGTTTTAAGTTTAGATTTGAAAAGTGAGAATGAATCAATATTTTTAAGCTTGGATGGTAATGAGTTTCAGAGCTGGGGAGCAGAGCGATTGATATAATAATAATAATAATAATAATAAATTTTATTTATATTGCACCTTATATTTTAGCAATCCCAAAGTGCTACAGAGTAAAAATAGAATAATAAAATAAAAAAAAAAAAGAACAGAAGAGTCTATAAAATACTTTAACAAAATGACTTTCTAAAAAGATGAGTTTTTAGGTTTCGCTTAAAGGCCTCAGTCGACTGTGGGGCTCTCAGGTAATCAGGGAGGGCATTCCACAGCCTCGGCGCCACTGATGAAAACGCCCTGTCACCCATGCTGCTGAGCTTAGTTCTGGGGACTTGAAGAGTGTTAGTGAGTACAGAGCGGAGGGAACGTAAGGAGTTATGGGGGGTAAGGAGTTCCTGTAGATAAAGAGGGGCATGTCCATAAATGCACTGATGGGTAAGAAGGGAGACCTTGTACTCTATTCTGAATGAAACAGGGAGCCAGTAAAGGGTTTTCAGGATTCGGGTGATGTGATCATACTTTCGCACCCTCATCAGGATCCTGGCAGCGCTGTTCTGAATATACTGGAGTCTCTGGATACTCTTGCCAGGAATCCCAATGAGGAGTGCATTACAGTAATCCAGCCTGGAAGAGACAAAGGCATGGACGAGCTTCTCTGCATCTGCCAGGGTGAGTAATGGGCGTAGTTTGGCGATGTTCTTGAGATGGTAAAAAGATGACTTACAGAGATATTTGATGTGGGTGTCAAAAGTAAGTTGGGAGTCCATTCTAACACCCAAATTAGTAACAGATGTGGAAAGAGGAATATTTTGGCCAGAGAAAGTAATACTGGTGATGGTAGAAGAGCGAAGATGATGTGATGTACCAACTAAGATGGCTTCTGTTTTGGATCTGTTCAACTGAAGAAAATTGAGCCTCATCCAAGCCTCTATTTCCTCCAGGCAGGTAGACAATGTAGATGTTGGCAGAGGAGCAGTAGAGGAGGTGGGAGTAGTCCTGAGGTAAAGCTGAGTGTCATCGGCATAGCAATGGAACGATAAACCATGTCTGCCAATGACAGTTCCAAGGGGGAGCATGTAGATAGTAAAAAGGATAGGGCCCAGCACAGAGCCCTGTGGAACACCACAGGCGACGTTGTGGGTGTGGGACTTTGCGCTGCCAAGGGCGACATGCTCAGTTCTGCCAGTCAGGTATGATGTAAACCAATTTAGAACAATTCCTGAGAGTCCAATAGTGTATTGCAGGCGGTGAAGAAGGATGTTATGGTCTATTGTGTCAAAAGCAGCTGTCAGGTCAAGGAGGATAAGTAGTGAAGGTGAACCAGTATCTGCCGTCATCAGAAGATCATTGGTGACCCTGACCAGGGCTGTTTCAGTGCTATGGCCAGGGCGGAAAACCAGACTGAAACTTTTCAAACAGATTGTTCAGTTTGAGATGATCGTGAAGTTGTGCTGCAACTATTTTTTCCAGGACTTTGGAGAGAAATGGAAGATTGGAGATGGGCCTATAATTGGAGAGAACTTCAGGATCCAAGGTGGATTTTTTCAGTAGAGGTCTGATGACAGCAGTTTTTAGTGCAGAAGGAATATGGCCAGCCAGGAGGGACTGATTTATTATCCTGGTGATAAGTGGAGAGATGGCAGAAATGTTGATATGGTCGTAAGACGGATGAAGGGGATAGTCAAGTGGATGGAAGAAGAGGATCTAAGGGTGCGGGAGGGAATGGCAACATGGGGGAGGTCAGACAGATATGGAGGGGTGAGGTGGAGTGGTGGCTGTGAGGCTGGGGATCTGCACTGGCAATCGGAAGGTTGCCGATTCGAATCCTGTAAATGCCAAAAGGGACTCTGCTTTGTTGGGCCCTTAACCTGCAATTGCTGAGCGCTGTGGGAAAAGTGCTATATAAATGCAAAGAATTATTATTAAAGAATTAAGGTTGTGGAGAGTCTTAAAAGTTAACAGGAGAATTTCAAATTGAAAGCGGAGTTTAACTGTAAGCAAGTGAAGCTGCTGCAGGACGGCAGTGATATGGTGAATAGAGCGGGTTCTAGTAATGATGCGGGTGGGCAGTTGAAGCTTATAGAGATTTGTGAGAAAGACCAAAGAAAAGGGAATTGCAATAATCCAGACGTGAAGTGACAAGGCTTGTGCTGTCACACTTGTTTTCAAGAAATGCATATGTCTCCGTTATATGCAATTTGGTAAAAGCCATTGTAATATTTATGATTTGTTAGAATGAAAAATACAATACATTTTATTACTACAAATGCTTGTGATACGTAATCTGTTGGAATGTCAAATGCAGTGCATTGTATTACTACAGATGTGTGTGATGTGCCGTCTGTTGGAATGATAAATGCAATGCATTGTATTACTACAACTGTTTGTGATGCACCATTTGTTGAAATGACAAATGCAACACATTATATTACTACAAATATGTGTGATGTGCCACCTGTTGGAATGACAAATGCAATTCATTGTATTACTACAAATGTTTGTGATGTGCCATCTGTTAAATGACAAATTCAATGCATTTTATTACTACAAATGTTTGCGAAGCACCACCTGTTGAAATGATAAATTCAATGCATTATATTCCTACAAATATGTGTGATGTGCCATCTGTTGGAATGAGAAATGCAACGAATTTTATTACTATAAATATGTGTGATGTGCCACCTGTTGGTATGACAAATGCAATTCACTGTATTACTACAGATGTTTGTGAAGCACCACCTGTTGAAATGACAAATTCAATGCATTATATTACAACAAATATGTGTGATGTGCCATCTGTTGGAATGAGAAATGCAACGCATTTTATTACTATAAATATGTGTGATGTGCCACCTGTTTGAATGACAAATGCAATGCACTATATTACTACAAATGTGTGTGATGCGCCATCTGTTGAAATGACAGATGCAATGCACTGTATTACTACAACTGCAAATGTTTGTGATGTGCCATCTGTTGGAATGTCAAATGCAATGCATTTTATTACTACAAACATTTGTGACAGTCCATCTGTTGGGATAACAAATGCAAAGCACTGTATTACTACAGCTGTTTGTGATGCGCCATCTGTTGAAATGACAAATTCAATGCATTGTATTACTAGAAATGTGTGTGTGATGTGCCATCTGTTGGAATGATAAATGCAGTGCACTGTATTACTACAACTGTTTATGATGTGCCATCTGTTGAAATGACAAATGCATTGCATTGTATTACTACACGCCTTCCAATAGATGGTGCATTGCAAATGTTAACACTGAGGTCTACATTGATGTATCATGATTGCCATTATAATGTTTATTGCTTAACTTACATTTATTTTTTAATTTAATATACTTTGTTAATCTCTGAGGGGAATTGTCTTTTTGCATGACCTTTGGTGGTCAAAGCACATGGTCAGCCATTGTACAGCACCCCTGGATCAATTTTCAGGTTAAGGGCGGGGTAAGATCCCTTTGGCAGTAATGGGATTTGAACCAGCAACCTTCCAGATCCCAGCCCAGATACTTAGCCACAAAGCCATGCTGTACCGTTTATGTAATTTGTATGTGATGTTATGTCCCGTTATGAGCAGCTCCAAAGCTATCAAGCTAAACTCCTCTACATTAAGTACTGGCTGATAAAAGTGAATCTGATTCTCAGTGGTCTCATTTATTTTGCTAACATTTCTTAGGTTTTCATATTTTTAGTTTATATGTGGAAACATCGCCTCTTAGTGGATAACTTTGGAACTGACTTAGACCTGCTGCCCCAATGCACAGTATTAGTCATTTGAACGGGAAGGCATCAAGTCTAGTGACACTGCAAGTTATGGACCATTCGTTCAGTCACTTTGCACAAGCACATACACACACACACACACTTATAATAATAATAATTCATTACATTTATATAGCGCTTTTCTCAGTACTCAAAGCGCTAATTTAGGGGCCACAGGGGTCTGGTGTCTTTTTAGCCTAACAGGACCCAAGGTGAGAATTCACTCAGATAAGTTTTACAGATTAAGTCTTTGAAGACAAGGCAGTCAGTTAATTAATGGATCCCACAGCAATGCTGATATTTAGTGTAAATTAAAAGTAACTAAAAATGTATTTATAACGCGCCTTTCACCAGCACCACAAAACATTTCACAGTTATATACACAGTTAAAAACATCCATGGCAGAATCAATGATACAATTAGTTAAGCAGGCACTGGAGATACACTGAAGAAGCAAAAAAGAACAAAGTGACACACAGAAACGGGCAGCCCCATGGTGTGCCTGAACAAGGACATCTTACGCTGGCCTTCGAGCGTCTCAATGGAATGAGCCTGCCGCAGGAAGACAAGAGGGAGATGATTCTGTAACCTCGACACTACATGACTGGAAAGCATGACCCCCACATAGCTTCAGTCAGGTGGGTGGTCCAGAGACGAGACCCCGATTTCCTGAAACTAAGAGTTTGACCAGAGATGTAATGTCAGCTCATTGGGAAGTTGAATCTGCCAGTCTACCACACTTCCTTATGCACCTGGATCCTGGACTTCCTGACAGAAAGACCCAAGATAGTCCACACTGGAAACACCACCTCTGGCACCATCACGCTGAGCACAGGTGTAATGAGCTGCCCACTTCCATTCCAAATTCTGACTCTCTCAATTTGTTTGAGAAGCGTTTGAAGACCCTCTTCTTTGGTGAAGCTCTGTCTAACTGGTATTGTCTGTTAGGTTTTGTAACTCAGGACTTCTAAGTCTCTTATATTTTGTTCTGAGCTCTCTCTCCACATTAATTTTGTCACCTTCTCCTGTCACACTTGTTACTCAGCAATGCATATGTCTCTGTTATATAACATTTGATAAAGGAGCTGCAAAAGCAATTTTAATATTTATGGTGCGTCATTTGTTGGAATTAAAAATGCAATGCATTTTATTACTACAAATGTTTGTGATGCGCCATCTGTTGGGATGACACATGCGTTGCATTTTATTACTGCAAATGTATGTAATGTGGCATCTATTTGGAAGGGCAAATGAAATGCATTTTATTACTACAAATGTTTTGTCATGTGCCTTCTGTTGGAATGATAAATGCAATGCATTTTATTGCTATAAATTTGTGTGATGTGCCATCTGTTGGAATGACAAATGCAATGCATTTTATTATTAAAAATGTCTGTGTTGTGGCATCTGTTTGGAAGGACAAATGAAATGCATTTTATTACTACAGATGTTTGTGATGTGTCATTTGTTGGAATGACAAATGCAATACGTTTTATTACTACAAATGACTGTGTTGTGCCATCAGTTTGGAAGGACAAATGCAATGCATTTTATTACTACAAATGTTTTCTCATGTGCCTTCTGTTAGAATGATAAATGAAATGCATTTTATTACTATAAATGTGTGTGATGTGTCATCTGTTAGAATGATAAATGCAATGCATTTTATTACTACAAATGTTTGTGATGTGCCATCTGATGGAATGACAAATGCAATGCATTTTATTACTACAAATGTTTTCTCATGTGCCTTCTCTTAGAATGATAAATGCAATGCATTTTATTACTATAAATGTTTGTGATGTGCCATCTGTTGGAATGATAAATGAAATGCATTTTATTACTACAAATGTTTTCTCATGTGCCTTCTATTAGAATGATAAATGCAATGCATTTTATTACTATAAATGTGTGTGATGTGTCATCTGTTAGAATGATAAATGCAATGCATTTTATTACTATAAATGTTTGTGATGTGCCATCTGTTGGAATGACAAATGCAATGCTTTTTATTACTACAAATGTTTTCTCATGTGCCTTCTGTTAGAATGATAAATGCAATACATTTTATTACTATAAATGTGTGTGATGTGTCATCTGTTAGAATGATAAATGCAATGCATTTTACTACTACAAATGTTTTCTCGTGTGCCATCTGTTGGAATGACAAATGCAATGCATTTTATTACTACAAATGTCTGTAATGTGGCATCTGTTTGGAAGGACAAGCGAAATGCATTTTATTACTACAGTTGTTTGTGATGTGTCATTTGTTGGAATGACAAATGCAATATGTTTTATTACTACAAATGACTGTGATGTGCCATCAGTTTGGAAGGACAAATGCAATGCATTTAATTTCTAAAATGTCTGTGATATGTCATGTGTTGGAATGACAAATGACATGCATTATATTACCACAAATGTTTGTGATGTGCCATCTGTTAGAATGACAAATGCTACAACACATCCTTATGCAACTGAATCCTGGACTTCCTGACAGAGAGACCCAAAACAGTCGGTGACAGAAACACCATCTAAGGCACCATCATGCTGAGCACTAGCGTCCCCCAGGGCTGTGTACTCAGCCCACTTCTGTTGAACCACAACTGAATGGCTGCATATAGCTCTAACACCAGCATTACATCTGCAGATGATACAATGGTGGGGGGTCTCATCAGCATTGGGGCTTACAGAATGGACATAATTTCAACAATCCATCTCTTAGTGTGGACGAGACGAACGAGATGATTGTTGTCCACACCCCACTGCATGTCGACGGCCCTGCAGTGGAATTGGTAAAGAGCACCAAATTCCTTTGGTGTACACCTGGCAGCTATCTGCCCCACGCCTGCCTGCCCGCCCCCAATTTGTCCATCCCAGGGTACTCAACAACTCTGATCCTGGTGGTCCGCAGTGGTTACAGATTTTTGATCAAAACACTTTTGTAATTAAAAGCTTGACAGATAATGAAACTTGTTTTTTAAATGTACTGAGCTCAAAAGATGAACAATGCCCGCACAAACGTATCAGGAAAGTCTGCTCCATCACAGGGCAAATCCACCCCGGACACTTTGGAAGCTGTTGTGAAAAAGAGGATGGGGGCAACATTGGATGCCATCATGAAAACTCCCCTTCATCCCCTCTAGGAGGCGCTCTCTTGGAGCACTTTTAGCCACAGGCTCATTCCACCACGGTGTGCTAGGAAGTACCTGTGAGGCTCTTTTCTTCCCACTGCTATCAGGCTTTCACCTGTCATACCATCCATCCATTTTCCAACCCACTGAATCCAAACACAGGGTCACGGGGGTCTGCTGGAGCCAATCCCAGCCAACACAGGGCACAAGGCAGGAACCAATCCCGGGCAGGGTGCCAACCCACCGCAGGACACACACAAACACACCCACACACTAAGCACACACTAGGGCCAATTTAGAATCGCCAATCCACCTAACCTGCATGTCTTTGGACTGTGGGAGGAAACCGGAGCGCCCGGTGGAAACCCACGTAGACATGGGGAGAACATGCAAACTCCACACAGGGAGGACCCGGGAAGCGAACCCAGGTCCCCCAACTGCGAGGCAGCAGTGCTACCCACTGCGCCACCGTGCCGCCCACCTGACATACTCTTTATTATATTTATTTATTGATTGATCGATTGGCTGTATTATCAGTCCCATGAGTCTGTATTCTTATTGTTATGTTTATGCTGCTGTATGCTTCTGAATTTCCCCTTAGGATTAATAACGTTTGTCAAATCTAATCTGTAGTACTAGGGTGTTGTACCGTGTTAGCCATTATGAATGTAGAGAAAAGCCAAGCAAAATGACACCTTTTATTGGCTAACTAGAAAGATTACAATATGCAAGCTTTCGAGGCAACTCAGGCCCCTTCTTCAGGCAAGATGTAATCACGAAAGCTTGCATATTGTAATCTTTCTAGTTAGCCAATAAAAGGTGTCATTTTGCTTGGCTTTTCTCAAATCTAATCTGATATGGTTTACAAGTGCTTTCATGGGCTCAAAACTAAAATGGCATATTCTTTGTTTTGTGAGAAATTTATGTTCTTTGGTCCTTCCATTCTCTCTCACTTGTTTCAAAGCATTGTATTAACACAGATACTTCATGATGCAGGTGCATTGGTTTCTGTGGTAGCACTTTAGCTTGAATTCGGCTGATGGCCGATTAAGAAAACAGGCAACGATTGAAAACCCAACAACAGCAGTTTAAAAGTAAAATAATCAATTAAGGATTCTGAATTGTAACAAGAAAATTAAATAAAACTACACCCAAAAATATTGTTTTATTGATAAATAAACGCGTTCAAATTAATACACTGATTAAACGAAACTCCGCAGGCATTGACGACAGACAGGACCATAATTGAGTACTCCTGGTCTGCCCTATTCGTTTACCAGTCATTTAAAGTGCTGCGTACAGCATTGCCTGATTATTATAGAAAGATATACGGCCCTGTCCCCATGCAGTTTAATGCAGACTCTGTGTTATCGTATATATAGAATTTTAATTATGATTGACTTCCATCAAACCGTGCATTAAGACTATCTATATCTTTTTTTAATTTTTCGATTTATCAGGCAGATATACAGACACCCCAACTAACAGATGTTATCCTTTCGAAGCCCCCAAGATGGCGATGCTGGCGGAGCGTAAGTTCTCCACATGTGATGTTTGATTTAGTTTGCTACGGTTTGTGATGCGAATGTTTTGAGTTTATATACCCACTGGAAAAACCTATTTTATGTGAGTTTAATCATCTGGTTGAGGCCAGGGCTTGAGGACAGTAAGCCAGTGGTGTCGAGCGCCAGGAAGGCAATGGATATACTCTGTTTGTATAAGTGATGGATGAACATCCAAACTCGTTGTAACGGACTGCGGCAGAGTGGTGACAACCGGGTTATCGGAAGCAGTTAATAAAAGTATTCAGACAGTACTTGCTGTGAATATAGCAGTAAATATTGAGTTTCCGTACACGGCTTGTTTAGCTACATAAACTAGTGCAAAAAGTCGTCAAAAGTGACCAGATTGTAATGACTCTTTAACGGGACAGAGCTCACTAATCCAGTGAGTGTGCGGAACGCAAATAAAACCGAAGACCTAGAAAGCAGACTCCCCACCGAAAGGAGTATCGTGCGCCTTGTAAAAACGTCCAAGAAATTAAACGTTTTCGGTGTGGGTTAATAAGTAGTGACTTGTATATCCATAGCAGTAGAGTGTTGTACCGTGTTAGCCATAGATTGATACAGGAGACAGTAGGGTGAAATGACCCCTTTTATTGGCTAACTAAATAGATTACAAATGCCAATAAATGGGGTCTTTTCACTCTACTTTCTCCTGTAAGTAGTGACTTGTGAGAGGACTCCATATTAGAATAGTCACATGATTAGTATGGGATGTAAATTGTGCTACCAGACGTCCGAGAAGTGACCAGCTGCAGTCAGGGTGGTTTAGGCCTCGGACAGATCCGAGCACTTCAGACGCTATGAGGTCCATAAATTGACGTCCCCTTCTGGAGCCATTCCCCTGTTTCACTGGTGAACTGACGCCCCTCATAACAATTTCAATTCCCTTCTGGTTCCTGTACTCCAATGTGTATTCAGCATTTATTAAACTTCTAAACTGTCGAGGTCTCTCAGTTCTGCATCTGAAGTAGTTGTTTTGGTGTTATACTAGAAGCAAATTGAACAAAAAATCTTAACATTTTGTATTTTATAGTATACATTTTATATCTACGTTTGCCATGTCTCCTTCACGAGACTGCACTTTTTAATCTTCTTCTTTCAGCTGCTCCTGTTAGGGGTTGCCACAGCAGATCATCTTCTTCCATATCTTTCTGTCCTCTGCATCTTGTTCTGTTACACCCATCACCTGCATCCATAAACCTTCTCTCAGGCCTTCCTCTTTTCCTGTTCACGGGCAGCTCTATCCTTAGCATCCTTCTCCCGATATACCCAGCATCTCTCCTCTGTACATGTCCAAACCAACGCAATCTCACCTCTCTGACTTTGTCTCCCAACCGTCCAACCTGAGCTGACCCTCTAATGTCCTCATTTCTAATCCTGTTCATCCTCATCACACCCAATGCAAATCTTAACATCTTTAACTCTGCCACCTCCAGCTCTGTCTCCTGCTTTCTGGTCAGTGCCACCGTCTCCAACCTATATAACATAGCAGGTCGCACTACCGTCCTGTAGACCTTCCCTTTCACTCTTGCTGATACCCGTCTGTCACAAATCACTTCTGATACTCTTCTCCACCCTGCCTGCACTCTCTTCTTCACTTCTCTTCCACAATCCCCATTACTCTGTACTGTTGGTCCCAAGTATTTAATCTCGTCCACCTTTGCCAACTCTACTCCCTGCATCCTCGCCATTCCACTGACCTCCCTCTCATTTACACACATGTGTTCTGTCTTGTTCCTACTGACCTTCATTCCTCTCCAGGGTCTCCTCAACCTGCTCCCTACTATCGCTACAGATCACAATGTCATCAGCAAACATCATAGTCCACGGGGACTCCTGTCTAATCTCATTTGTCAACCTGTCCATCACCATTGGAAATAAGAAAGGGCTCAGAGCCGATCCCTGATGTAATCCCACCTCCGTCACTCCTACCGCAGACCTCACCACTGTCACACTGCCCTCATACATATCCTGTACAACTCTTACATACTTCTCTGCCACTCCCGACTTCCTCATACAATACCACAGCTCCTCTCGAGGCACCCTGTCATATGCTTTCTCCAGGTCCACAAAGACGCAATGCAACTCCTTCTGACCTTCTCTAAACTTCTCCATCAACACCCTCAGAGCAAACATTGCATCTGTGGTGATCTTTCTTGGCATGAAACCATCCTGCTGCTCACTAATCATCACCTCACTTCTTAACCGAACTTCCACTACTCTTTCCCATAACTACATGCTGTGGCCCATCAATTTTATTCCCGTGTAGTTACTACAGTCCTGCACATCCCCCTTATTCTTAAATATCAGCACCAGTACACTTCTACTCCACTCCTCAGGCATCCTCTCACTTTCCAAGATTCCATTAAACAATCTCGTTAAAAACTCCACTGCCATCTCTCCTAAACACCTCCATGCTTCCATAGGTATGTCATCTGGACCAACGGCCTTTCCATTTTTCATCTTCTTCATAGCTGTCCTTACTTCCTCCTTGCTAATCCGTTGCACTTCCTGATTCACTATCTCCACATCACCCAACCTTCTCTCTCTCTCATTCTCTTCATCTGCTCAACACACTCTCCTCGCTTGTGAGTACGTTTCCATCTTCATCCTTTATCACCCTAACCTGCTGGTCATCTTTGCCAGCTCGGTCCTCTCTGTGACCCACAGGTCCTTTTCTCCCTCCTTAGTATCCAACCTCTCATACAACTCATCATGCGCCTTTTCTTTAGCCTTCACCACCTCTCTCTTCACCTTGCGCCTTATCTCCTTGTACTCTTGTCTACTTTATGGATCTCTCTGACTATCCCACTTTTTCTTCTCCATCCTGTTCCTCTGTATACTCTCCTGTATTTCCTCATTCCACCACCAGGTTTCCTTTTCCTCTTTCCTCTGTGCAGATGTCACGCCAAGCACCCTTCTTGCTGTCACCCTTACTATATCTGCTGTAGTTTCCCAGCTGTCTGGTAATTCTTCACTGCCACCCAATGCCTGTCTCACCTCCTCCCTAAACTCAACCTTGCAGTCTTCCTTTTTCAACTTCCACCATTTGATCCTTGGCTCTGCCCTCACTCTCTTCCTCTTCTTGATCTCCAAAGTCATCCTACAGACCACCATCCTATGCTGCTTAACTACACTTTCCCCTGCCACCACTTTTCAGTCTTCAATCTCCTTCAGATTGACTCTTCTGCATAGGATGTAATCTACCTGTGTGCATCTTCCTCCACTCTTGTACGTCATCACTCCACAGATGCACGCTTCCGATAGTCCCGTAACGAAGGGCTTTATACCACTCCAGTTGTTACACATGGCATTGCACATAGTGTCCTCTGGCTTGTGTACAGCTGCTCGGCCATTTCATGAAGCTCATGAAGTTGTGCTGATGTTGCACGCAGAGGCAGTTTGGAACTCGACTGTGAATTTTGCCAAAGAGGAGAGGACAATTTAATGCACTTATGGCCCTACTTGGTCAGTTTGCGTGGTCTTCCACTTCATGGCTGAGCTGTTTTTGTTCCTCCGCACTTCTTCTTCACACTAAGGCTGGGTTTATACTTTGCGTGCCATGCCGCGTGTGCCTGCTTGTGCGAGTACTTTACGTAAATCTAGAATATTCCACCAGGTGATGGTGCGAGACATCATCACCGTGATGAAATGTTCGGCCTTGCCATGTTGTGAATTTCCTGAAACAGCCATTAAAATTAAGAGGACACCTTGCTACAATATCTGTGAAAAGGATGGGAGCTTAATGATTACATCCGTCAATCCAGGGATGCCCCCATCCCAGCAAGCATCGGGAGCGAGACAGAAATAATCACCGGACGGTGCATCAGCTCATCACAAGAACACGAGCACACGCACACTCACTGGTGTCATTTTAGCGTCACCAAATCCCCAAACCTGCATATTGTTGGAAGGAAACCAGGGCACACTGTGGAAACCCACCAGGAAAACATGCAATCTCCAGGCAGGGAACACCAGGGACGTGACTCCGTACTGCGAGACAGCAGCGCTACCGCTTTGCCACTATGTGTAATTATTATCAGTATTTATTATTTAAATGAAGTTAACGACTTGTATGTAAAACATAACATACATACTTTAATGCATTTCATAATGAAAGTGATATGAAATGCCGGACTATTCAGAATGAAAGAGCAGATTTCAAAAATTTATTTCAAACAAACTATATAAGACATCACTGGACAGAAAAAAGGTCAAAGTTCCAAAGCCCACCTAAAAGTACCAGTGAATGCCACCGAGCTCTGTTTCTCATTTATAGTATAGTAGCATTTCCACTTGGAGGTCTGGCGTTAACTAAAAAACACCATTCCAGGACGATGGATTGGAAGAGGTGGACTAAAAGATCTTGCTCATCGTCTGTGGCCTCCCCGGTCTCCAGACCTTTACCCCCTGCAATTTTTATCTATGGGGGTACCTTAAAGAAAGAGAGTGTTTGTTCCACCTATGCCCGCTAATCTTTAAGATTTGAGACATCGAATTGTGGAAGCTGTGAATTCAGTAACTAGGGACCAGGGGCCTCATGTATAAACGGTGCGTACGCACAGAAATGTTGCGTACGAATGTTTCCACGCTCAAATCGCAATGTGTAAAACCTAAACTTGGCGTAAAGCCATGCACATTTCCACGGTAACTCATACCCTGGCGTACGCAATAATCTCTGCTCGGTTTTGCAGACTGGCGGCACCCAGCGTCAAAGCAGTGCTACTGTTACTATGTGGTCACCCTTTCTTTCTTAGCTCCACATTCCTGACGCGGCTTTATAAATACACTGAAATTAACTGCATATTGTTTATTAGTGTAATGCATCTGATTGTAATTAACCTGCAACAATATAATGGTCCAGGGAATAGCCATAGTATTCCAAATACCATAACTGCTTTAGTGTTGTTACTCTCACTGGCATCTTCTTCTTCTTCTTCTTTTTGCTGCTCCCGTTAGGGGTTGCCACAGCGGATCATCATTTTCCATATTACTCTCACTGCACCACTCGGAGTATTTATATCACTGTATCTGAGTGTGAATCACAGCAGCAGCTGATCGGAAAGAGAATTATCGATATACAGTTTCAAGTACACACTACCTCAACCACGGCAAAAAGCGTCAAAGCCTTTCCTATACAGACCTCGCGTTTCAGAAACAGTTTCATCCCAAGAACTCTAAATGCACTCAATCAGTCCATCAAGTGCTCCTTGTAGAACTGTTTGTACTTATAAGTACAATCACCTCACTGTAAACTTACACTACAGTTATAATATTGCACAACCTGCGCTACTTTATAAAGCGCGTATGATGACAATATCATTTTTAAGATGAAATGCAGAAAAATATGTTGCTTATAGTAAGCAGATAAAACTTTAACTTCATTTAAATAATCTGTATTGTTAATAATTAAACATGTGAGGACACGGTGCCGCAGCGCTAGCTAGTTCATGGATAGCTCCTGCCTTGCGCTGTATTCTTGCTGGTGCTGACGCGACACTGGAAGGATAGACGAATAGAATAATTAAACATGTACTATGAAGATATTTCAATATTCCTTAAAAGTTTTGAAGAATCGGCGTTCTAAGCTTACAAAGGCTTAACGTCTATTACAGAGCTGATTGTGTGGCGATTGGGTTTTTGAAGAAATAAAAGTAAGGACAGGAATTGGAGGTTAGTACGTTTGAAAGAGACAGAACTTGTGTAATAAATTATTTCATCGAAGGTCGCACATGGTGCAGCAAGCCTCTTGCGTGAGATATGAACAATCACTGCGCCACTGTGTTCCCATGTTTAATAACATGATTTCATTCCTATCATCATGAAACTGATATCACGTATACATCTCAGTATTTTAATTATTCAGAGAGCTGTCATATCTCAAACGTAATGGATTCTGTGTCCTGTCGGAGAAAGAGAAAGAACGGAAGCACGTAGTGATTCACACACATAGAGCACATAGAAGATCAAACACAGAACAAAGCATTTAACGTGCTACTTGAGAAACTAGTAAAATAAACAATTTTAAGATGAAGTTTATGATGTTCTACTTTAATGGCAAAATACATTAGGTGATTAAAGGGAAATTTCAAGATTAAAGTTGACATTTCGTGCTTTTTTCCCCACTGTGTGCCTATTTTGTTTTCTCTGTACCCTAATAAGCTTTCATATGACACTCAGACGGTGGGCTACGACTCGCTTTTTCACGGCGACTTTGATATGTGATTTCTTTTTTATTTCGGGCACTGTGCGACTTTGTGAACTCGATCTTTCGAGTTTCTCCGACACTCTGTCACTCGATCAACTTTCTTTTGTTGATTATACCACTGTTTAAACCAACAAATAGTACGTTTTTCCTTTGCCTCCACTTGGTATTCACTGAAATTCTTATATTTTCCCCCGTGCTTTTCCCATTGTCTTTTCTCAGAAGGCTATTTATATCGATTTGCATATTCAAAGAGGCGTAATTCTGGGAGGAGTTGGGGCGGGACAGAAGGCACGTGCACGTGCGTTACTTTTCACGCTGATCGGGATTTATGTAGTGGAAGAACGTGAAAGTTTGCGTGCGCACAGATTCCTGCATCTGGATTTTTCTGTGCGTACGCACAGTCCCGCTTTTGTGCTTACGCCATGTTATAGTGTGAGTTCTACGCATGGTGTTATACATGAGGCCCCAGTTGACTTGTGTGTGTGGCAAGGAATGGTCTACCATTTTGATGTTTCTCGCGCTACACCTGGTGCTCGTGTCGAGTGCATGTAACCTCAAGGACCACAGGACCAAACTTTGAACTTTCCTCTTTCCAGTGATATGCGGAATGTGTTTCTGTCTTATGCAGTTTGTTTGAAATCTGCTGTGTCATTTTGAAAAGCCCTGTATAAATGTAAGGATTCTAAATGAGCAGAGAGCTGAAATATCATAAATGTAATGTGTTCTGTGTGGCAATTGTCGGAGGAAGCCCCAGAAGCATTATTAGTAATAATATTAAAATTTCTTTGCATTTATATAGCGCTTTTCTCACTACTCAAAGCGCTTAGCAATTGCAGGTTAAGGGCATTGCTCAAGGGCAAAAAAACAGAGCAGAGTCCCTATTGGCATTTACTGGACTCGAACCAGCAACCTTCCAATTGCCAGTGCAGATCCCTAGCCTCAGAGCCACCACTTAACAGCTGGGTCGGTTTTAAGATGATATTTTTGATGTTCTACTTTAATGATAAAGTAAACTATGAGGTTAAAGTGGACATTTTGAAATGAAAGCCAAAATTTTCACTGTGTCCCTAATTTGTTTTTCTCTTTGGCTCAAATACGGCGCCATACATTCTGATGCTGTTGTGATAAAAAACAGAAGATGTGAGACTTTTAAAGTGTATCTTGTCATTATGATGGGGAATATGCCATGCTTGAATATAAAAGCACCACGACTGCATTTGCATGTCTGCATTTTGCTTCACCACATTGAACCACTCATCAAACATCGAAGCGCGCACATCGATCCATCTGCAAAGTGGCTTGCTGTTACATGTTAGTAGTAAACAGAGACTCTGATGTCTTGATGACTTTTTTCACATTGTGCCCCCCGGTTTTTTTTTTTTTTTTTTTTTTTTTTGCGGGTACTGCAACTCGCACACATCGTGTTAATTTCTGAGGACGTGCTCAGAGGACGCGTCGAATGAACGCTGGCAATGTGTGGCAGCCATGATGTGTGTGCATAGTGCATATGCGTTTTGAGCATGAAGAATAAACTGGCCTTAACAGAGCTTACAGTTGACTGGGCAGATCTAGCAGAGCAGAAATTTCACATACTGACTTGTGGGCAAAGGTGGCATCTTAAGACTGTGCCACGTTTGAAGTCCCTGAGCTCTTCAATACAACCCATTCTGTCCATCAATGGAGATTGCATGGTGTTGTGTTTGGTTTTATGTACCTGTTAACAATGAAACACCTGATCTCCATTTGGAGTGTTGTTCACATGTTGTTGGCCATATCGTTTTATATCGTAATGTGTGTACAGAATATGTGTGTATACTGAATCTTTTTTCATTTCTGTTCTTTTTCCAATGTTCTCTTGGCAGCCCGCAGAAAACAGAAGTGGTCAGTGGATCCCCGGAACAGTGCTTGGAGTAAAGATGATTCAAAGTTTGGGCAAAAAATGCTAGAAAAAATGGGATGGACAAAAGGAAAGGTAAGAAAAATATAGGAGTGTGTCCCATCTAAAGCGTTTCCAAGCATGAAAATCTCATTGTAACCCAGAGTTTCTGGTCTTGCCACACCTGCTCTAGAGTGTGAGCTCTGTTAAGTTGTGGACTTAACAGCTGACCATATTATTCGGACTGTCGTTTTGTCACAAACAAATCTCTGTATTACATAAAAAAAAAATCCTGCAATGAGACAAGAGTTTTTGGAAGAGATTTTTTCAAGTCCCGTGAGATAGGACATTTGCAATGAGATTTGTTCAAGTCCTGCCCTCCTCTCAACCATATTCAAACATGCCTACGGTCCTCTCACCTCTCAATGGTGTGAATGCTGTTGTCAGAGACTCTTCCTGTGCTCTCAGCTCTTATACATTTTTACGTTTTCCTCACTTTAAGTTCCCAATAGAAGAAGACGTATTATGTCCAAATCTTATTGAAGAATTTCATCACAAAGGGTTATCAACAAAAGAAATGAGTACACGGGCAATCCTAGCACAGAGAAATGATGAAGTCAAACGAATTAATGAAAATGACGATCAGTTGCACAGCAAGTTGGTTAAATGTGTATCAATAGACTCTGCTGAAACAGTTGGTGGTGATGGTGTGGAAGATGAAAACATCAACTTACAATATCATGAAGAATATCTACAACCGTTAAACTGTCAGATCTTCCCCCGCATGAATTACTGTAGAAGGAAGGATGTATCCGAGAAAAGTAATGTAGTACATCTTCAGGGGATAACATTACACAACAAAGGAGAATCTTGATATACCATTCATATTAAAACTTTAACAGTTTCCGGTTAGAATAGCTTTTGCAAAGAATATTAACAAATCACAGAGTCAAACATTAGAAAACGTCAGTTTATTTATTGGAGAGAAAGAAATGAAATTCAATCACGGGCAGTTATATGTTGCATTGTCACGATGAAAGTCCAAACACAGAATCAAAACTCAATGCGATTTTGACGAAAATGTAATTCAAAAAATTGTTTTTACTGAACGCAACATAATTTACTTTCAAATTATTACATTTTGCTATTTTTTAGTATGGTTCATTACTCGCTGTAATGTAAAATAGTTAGTTCTATTACGCATATGTAACAATTCCCATGAAAGTAACAATTTGTTTAAATTGTACATCCGCATCCCCATACACGAGTGGCAGAACCACAAAGGGTTAGCGCAGGCACGGGGGTTGGTGAGCGAAGCGAGCAGGGGGCAAAGCCCCCTAGTATATAATTAAGAGAAACTAAGTCTTGAGTCAAAAAGCGAACCTCTCGATTTACTAGTCAATTTACGACCCAGCCCTCAACCATGAGCTTTTTGGTAATGCCCAAAAGAATGAGATCGCGGGTACAAACGGCCAAAATGAGCTTCCTCTGCCTGATGGCTGGGCTCGACCCTTAGAAGAGAGGGTGAGAAGCACAGACATCCTGAAGAGGTTAGGAGGAGAGCCACTGACCCTCCATATCAAGAGGAGCCAATTGTGGTGGTTCGGGCATCTGATACAGATGCCTCCCTATGAAGGTTTTATGGGCACATCCAGCTGGGAGGAGACCCCCGGGGAAAACCCAAAGCTCACTGGGAGGATTATGTCTCCTGGGAAATCCTTGAGATCCCACAGTATGATTTGCCAAGTGTGGCTGGGGAAAAGGACATATGGGCCTCAGTGCTACGACCTGGCTTTGGATAAGCGGTGGATGAATGAATGAACAAATCCTGAAATATAAATCTATCTGATATTAGGGTGTGTTGCTTATTTTTTGTATACCATTTATGCAGTTTTTTTCTTATCTAATTTTAATTTATTTGCATGTAATTACTTCTTCTGCTTGTGTAGGTTTTATGTCCCAGCTCCTTCCTACATGGGCTTTGCATGTTCTCCTCATATCTGATTGGATTTCCTTTGGGTGATCTGGGGCATCTGCTGCTGAAGAAAGATTCACTGATCTTGACTTAGCTGACAATGCTATGATCTTCGCGGAAATCAATGGAGGGTCTGATGGGGGCTCTCAACAGACTGAGTGAGGAGTCTGAGTGCCTGGGCTTGTGAGTGTCCTGATAAAAACCAAGAGCCAGGCCTTTAATGACCTCTTGGGCATGGCCATCAGCAGTGTGTCAGTCTGCGGAGAGAGTGTCGACCTTGTCGAGAGGGTTACTTACCTCAGCAGTGACATTCATGTCGCTGGTGATTCTTCCTATGAAGTCAATAAACGGATTGGGAGGTGATGAGGTTTGTTGGAAAGGGATGGGTGGCACTTCTGATATCTCTACAAAAGGACAAAGGTCCAAGTCTTTAGATTTCTGGTCCTCCCTATATGGTTGCGAGACATGGACGCTATCCAGTGACCTGAGATGAAGACTGGACTTCTTCAGTGTCTCTTCAGAGAATCCTGGGGTACCGTTAGTTTGACTTTGTGTTGCTCATGGAGTCCTGAATGAGGCACATGACCTGCATTGTGAGGGAGCGTCAGTTACGGCACTACGGCCATGGCGATGGTAATTTGGCCCAAATGTGTGTTTAGATAGATAGATAAATAGATAGATAGATACTTTATTAATCCCAATGGGAAATTCACATTCTTCAGCAGCAGCATACTGATACAATAAATAATATTAAATTAAAGAATGATAATAATACAGGTGAAAAAACAGACAATAACTATGTATAATGTTAAATATTAACGTTTACCCCCCCTGGTGGAATTAAAGAGTCGCATAGTTTGGGGGAGGAACGATCTCCTCAATCTGTCTGTGGAGCAGGACAGTGACAGCAGTCTGTCACTGAAGCTGTTATTCTGTCTGGAGATGACATTATTTAGTGGATGCAGTGGATTCTCCATAATTGATAGGAGCCTGCTGAGCGCCCTTCGCTCTGCCACAGATGTTAAACTGTCCAGCTCCATGCCAACAATAGAGCCTGCCTTCCTCACCAGTTTGTCCAGGCGTGAGGCGTCTTTCCTCTTAATGCTGCCTCCCCAGCACACCACTGCGTAGAAGAGGGCACTCGCCACAACTGTTTGATAGAACATCTGCAGCATCTTATTGCAGATGTTGAAGGAAGCCAGCCTTCTAAGGAAGTATAACCGGCTTTGTCCTTTCTTGCACGTCCTGCAATGGACTGGCACCCTGTCCAGGGTTTGTGCCTGCCTGACATCCTATGCTAGCTGGGATAGACTTCAGAACTCACCCCAGATATGAATTATGTGGGGTAGAGAATAACCTGTCCCGTTGACTCAACATTTCCATTATCTAAGCAATGTGCAGATGCTATTAAAAAGGGAAACCTTTAGGTTATATAGTAAAAATATTTCAATTTAAATTGAGAGATGTTATTCTCAGACTATATAGTCCATCCATCTATCCATCCATTTTCCAACCCGCTGAATCCGAACACAGGGTCACGGGGGTCTGCTGGAGCCAATCCCAGCCAACACAGGGCACAAGGCAGGAAACAATCCTGGGCAGGGTGCCAACCCACCGCAGCAGACTATATAGTGCAGTAGTGAAACCATGTCATTTTGTAAAAATCCAGTAACCATGGTATAACAAAGACAGACATAGCAGCACTTGAAGCTGTACAGCGGAGAGCAACCAAGGAGCATCATGGGACTTAAGGGCATGTCCTACTCTGACAGACTCTGAGAATGAAATGCGTGTAGTCTCAACCAGAGGAGACTTTGTTGGGAACCTAATTCAGGTCTTCTAATACTGCTGGATCTACGTGATGGCTTTGACGATTTAGAATTCTTTCAACTAAAGGATAAATCGGGTGCATGAGAACAACAGTGGAAATTAAGGGGATGTGTATTTAGGACTGAAGCCAGAAATCACTTCTTTATACAACGAGTTGAGGAATTTTGGAACAAACTACCGAGACCTAGGGGCCTCATGTATAAATGGTTTGTACGTACAAAAAATGTTGCATACACCTGTGCTGCATACATACACATTAACATGGCAGCCTCAACACCATGCGTACGCACATTTTTGCTCGGTTTTGCAAACTGGTGGCACCCAGCGTCAAAGCAGTGCTACTGTTTCTGTGTTGTTTACCTTTCTTGTTCAGATTCGCATCAATGATGCAGGATTTATTAAATACACTGAAATTAATTGCATATTGTTTACAAATTTAATTCACTTGGTTGTAATCAATCTGTAACAACACAATGGTGAAACTATTCCTACCACCATAGCTGCTGTAGTGTTGTTAGAAGACATTGCAAATGGAAGAATTAGAAAAGAGCACGTATTTACGGATGATGATGACGACTGGCTTTTAAGTCGATTTCGACTTCCAAGAGCTCTCCTCTTGGCACTGGGTGCTGAACTGGCACCAGCTTTACAAAGGCAGACTTTGAGGAATTGTGCTCTATCTGCTCCTTTGCAAGTTCTGTCCACTCTCCAGTTTTTAGACACAGGAGGTTTTCAATGTGAACTTGCAGAACGATCGGGTATTTCACAGTCATCACGGAGTCGCGCCATGCCAGCTGTTTGGGATGGTATTATTTGCTTGTCATCCAGATAGATATAGATTGATAGATACTTTATTAATCCCAAGGGGAAACTCACATACTCCAGCAGCAGCATACTGATAATAACAATATTAAATTAAAGAGTGATAACAATGCAGGTATAACAGACAGACAATAACTTTGTATAATTTTAACGTTTACCCCCCGGGTGGAATTGAAGAGTCGCATAGTGTGGTGGAGGAACAATCTCCTCAGTCTCTTAGTGGAGCAGGACAGTGACAGCAGTCTGTCGCTGAAGCTGCTCCTCTGTCTGGAGATGATCCTGTTCAGTGGATGCAGTGGATTCTCCATGATTGACAGGAGTCTGCTCAGCCCCTGTCGCTCTGCCACGGATGTCAAACTGTCCAGCTCTATGCCTACAATAGAGCCTGCCTTCCTCACCAGTTTGTCATAAGGTTTCCTTACACTGTGGTTGAACTGGCAAACATCAAAGCACAATTCGCAGCAATGTACGGTTTTCCAAATGTAATCGGAGTGGTCAATGGCGCTGGACAAGATACATCGGCCAGGGATGAATCACCTAAAGAATGAGCTGGCATTACATCATCTATAGCAGGAGAGTCTATAAAAACGGCAGGTGCTTTTTTTCAGCTAGTGAGACAAAAGGCAAGCAATCCTTTTAAGGACAGCAAGTCACCTCAAAGTAAAGAGCAGAGAATTGGTCCATTATAGCGCTCGGTGCCAAGCTACACTATAAAGGCCCCTTCAGAGAATGAATTTGCTTATGTAAATAGAAAGCATTCCACTCTATTAATGCGCTGCTCTATTGTCCACAGAAAGTGTGTCCCAGTGTGCAGCTTGTAGCATGAGGCATAATGTGGCACACAATCGTGACTAGCCTGTACCTGAAGAGATGCACTATGATAAACTTGAACAAATGATAAGCCAAATCGGACAGCGTTACAACTTTATTTGAATGTAACTAGCAGAATATAAAATGTAAAAACAGGTAATCAAATGCAGCATTTATTTTTTAATCAATTCATTTGTGGTCAGTATCACATAGTACAGCCCTTATTTTCCTTTTTTCATCGGTCACATCTCTAATGCATTCTGTGACTCTAGAATAGTGTTTGTCAGCACACAGTCAGATGGTCGCCCAGCAGTTTCTGAGGCTGGACAAAGCAGCACCATCACCACAAGGAGTCTCGCATCCTTGGCACGGGGGTCAGCTTTTGTAATATTGTCTGAAACAGAATAAACAAACTACTCGCCTTTTCACGTCAACTTTGATATCTGAACACTTTTTTTTATTTCGAGCACTGTGTGACTTTCTGAACTTGAACTTTCGAGTGTCTGAGTGTCTCCACTGTATTACACCATCAACTTCCCTTTCTTGCTTATACCACTGCTTAAGCCAACAAATAGTACATTTTTTCCTTGCCTCCACTTCGCATTCTCAGAAATTCTTCATTTTTCCACATTTGCCATTGTCTTTTAACAAAACACTGAACTGAAGGGGCTGTTTATATTGATTTGCATATTCACATGTGCAAAGTCTGGGAGGAGTCAGGGTGGGGCTGTAGGTGCGTGCACGTATGTTAAATTTCACATTCATTTGGATTAAGGGGTTATGGGGTAGTGCGTGGAAATTGGCGTACGCACAGTTTTTTGCATCTGGATTTATTTTGTGCGTACGTACAGTTCCATTTTTGTCCATACGCCATGTTTTAGTGTGAATTCTCTGCACAGCACTATACATGAGGCCCCTGGAGTTGAAGCATGAAACTTCAGAAGCTTTGAGAATTGTTTGGGTGAGATATTGGGACATCTTTGCTATTAGTTAACAAGTGAGCCTGATGGACTGAATGGTCCACTCTTATGTGTCAAATTTCTTATGTACTTGGCAGAAGACGTTCAATCTCACCTCCTGGCACTTTTAAGCATAACCACACATGTCTGTCCATATATATATATATATATATATATATAATGTGTGTTTAAAGTGAACAGACTTTACCAATTATTTGTTTCTGCCATTTATTGTGTGCCCTTATGCTTATGGGAGTTGCGCTGCCCCTGTTAACAAAAGGTTCATTTAATGTTTGATGTTTTCTGAATGCCTGGGTGTTCATGTGAGAGCAGAACATCATTGAGCTAACAGGAAACTATTTCTATGGAAAACTGTTTGACTCTTTAAAGGTTTGACCTCTCTAAGTATCAACACATTTAAATATCCTAAGAAATGATGAAAAAATGTGCTGTCCCTTAAGAAATGATTAAGTTTGGGTAGGGACATTTTTTGTTCAAAGTCTCTGCTTTGTTATTTTTGATTTTAGGGCCTGGGAGTTAATGAGCAAGGAGGAACGGAACACGTTAAAGTCCAAGTGAAGAACAACACGTTAGGACTGGGGACTGCTAATAATTATGAGGTAATAATAAATTTATACTCAACATATGTCTGCTTTTTGTTCATATTTAGTCCAGTGACTTTAAAATGAGTTTGTCATGAACACAGGGACACAGTTGGAAACTTGTTAAAGGCACAAACATTTGGAAGCTTTTCTTCACACGGAGAACCAGTGACACATGGAATAAGTGACCAAGTAGTATGGTGGACAGTAAGACTTTAGGGGCTTTCAAATCTTGAATTGATGTTATTTTAAAAGAATTAAGTGGATAGGACTGGCGAGTTTTGTGGGGGCTGATTGGCCTGTCCTCATCTAAATCTTTCATATGTTCTATGAACGAGAAAAAGAGTAATGTAGCAAACCCAGGAAGTGGCGGTAATAAAATTCGATTTCCTTGCAGTTAAACACCCATATACAGTGGAACCTCTGTTCACGAGATTAATCTGTGCCAGAAAGTGACTCGTGAACAGAAATGCTCATATTCCAAATCGAATTTTCCCATAAGAAATAATGCAAGTTTCATTAATTTGTTCCACAACCCACAACTGTTGATAAACGTACAGTGTCAGGTACCACTTACTCTCGACAAACTTTTTGATGCGTCTCTTGGTGGCTGCTTTATCTCGGCACATGGCTTCTCCATGCCTTACGACTTTATACTGCACTGGTGAGGCATCATCTGGAGTACTGGGTCCAGTTTTGGTTTTCAGGCTACATAAAGGACATAGCAGCACTAGAAATGGTCCAGAGAAGAGCGACTTTACAGTTTAAGCAAATGAAGATTAAGAGGAGACGTGACTGAAGTGTTTAAAATGATGAAGTGAATTAGTCCAGTGGATTGAGACGGTGACTTTAAAATGAGTTCATCACGAACACGGGGACACAGTTGGAAACTTATGAAGGGGAAATTTCACACAAACATTAGGAACTTTTTCTTTACACAAAGAACGATAGACACTTGGAATAAGCTACCAGGTAGTGTGGTAGACAATAAGACCTTAGGGACTTTCAAAACTCGACTTGATGATTTTTTAGAAGAAATAAGTGGACAGGACTGGTGAGCTTTGTTGGGCTAAATGGCCTGTTCTCGTCTAGAGTGTTCTAATGTTCTAATTGTGAATACCGCTTCTTTTTTTTCTTTTTTTTCTTTTTTTTTTTTATAAGACTTCCCAAACTATCCCCTGCTCCCTTTCAATGATTCAGCTTCTGATTTCTCATTACAGGGGTTTTCTTAATGTGATCAGAAAGCAAACCCCCTTGCTTTTTCACATATGATCACCTCAGATACGCTAACTGTTTCTGGTTTATCCACACTAGCAACAACTTTTCAACATCCTCAAATGCTTTAGGTCTTTGTTTCGTTAACACTTTAACACCTTGAACCTATCTTTCTCTTTAAGAATGGCACATATTGTAGACGTTGCTTTGCCGTATTGGCGGGCCAGATCAGCTACATGAACACCATCATCGATTTTCTATGGTTAATTCGCTCATTTTTTCATGGGTGCATCTTTTAATATTTTATTTGGCCACATGCTGGTCGTACACTTTCGTAACTCCCAGTAAAATACACAAAAAACTGCTAACGTGTTCGCAGTAAAATAACTTGCATATTAATTCGTCGAAGGACGGGCTCTCTCTGGCTCAAGATCCCTTTGTCTAATCGACGCCACACAAACCATACATGTTTGATCATGTTCAAAAAACACTCGTGTTCTGAGTAACTATTCGTGTACAGAGACAAATTTCATGACGGAAAAATGCGTGTATACTGGATTACTTCAGGAAAAGAGGCGCTCGTGAACAGTGGTCTCACTGTACTAACATTTTCTGATGTTTAATTCCTATTAAAAAAACATGCAGTAGGACAACAGGAAATAAAAAAAATATTTGAAACTTGAAACAAAGGAGGAAGATGGCCCAGTTCGTCAGTTTACTTTTTTATACATTGTGGTATGAAACTCCAGATGGACCTTAAGATGATTCTTTTTGATCAACATGTCATGATCACTCTCCCCAGTACATTCTCGGCCATTGAAATCTATAGATCTCCCAAGGTTATTGTTGCTCTGCTGTCATAATTCTTCTTCTTGATAGAAGGGCAACGTTTAAATGGACAACTAAGGATTGCATCACATATCTTGTAGTTCTTGGTTATTCAGCTAGTGGCGGTTACAAGGAGATCCCCTTGCCAGGGACATGCGGTCAGGGGAGGTCATCATGAAAAATAAACTAATAATGATAGCCATAAAATAAATGTGTCCACTGGTCTGTGCTATAAATTTGTTTCTGTATGATTTTGTAGTCAAAATCTCTGAATTGGCGAATTTCCTGTTCAAAAACAGGGGAGAAATGTGAGGTGCGGCAGAGACAAGAATCGCCTCGGATTATGCTCTCCCTCACTCACTGGGCTGATGCCTGCAATTGGTGCATACCTGTTGCTGTCTCTCTGTATGTCGCCAATGTAATGTTTGCAGACATGTTTATTATACACCCTGACTTTCCACAGTCTGGCTAATATCTTTACTGAATTTGTGCTACATATTTAGTCTTGCTGAAACCACAGTGAAAAGGCACAAGGTGAGGCTGACAGTACCGTGCCACCCTGAAGGGGGGCGCATGTGAGCCCAACAGGTACTTGTTGCTGCTGTTCTTCTGCGTTGAGGTGCCAATAAGTTAGAGACATTAGAAAGTCAAGTGCACTGCAGCGGTCCGTTTATTTTTATTTTTTTTTCCCGACTGACTGCCAAAGTGAAAGGTTAAGATTTTTTAAACTAAAGGAAAGTAAGGAGGACTTTTACAAGAAAGTGACAAGAGATTTTCGTGGAGAAGGATAGGCGCATGGACTTCATTTACAAATAATGGTAAGACCGTAAACAGTTGTCAATTTTTTAAAAAATTGGATCAGACTAAGAAAAAAACAATTCAATATTTAAAAACTAAATTTTGACCTTAAATAAAATTTTCTTTTGTTTTTCTTGTTACCCTTTTCTTGAACAGTCTGTATTAAAATTGAATTAAAGCATCAGAATTAAAAGCTTTTTAAAAAAACTAAATATTTCAATTAAGGTCAAAACTGAAATGTTTTTTTGCACACCACTCAATACTTTCATTTTTATTGCATGAGTGTGAATTGTAGAATTTCAGTGGCAAATTTAGAACACATGGAGGGTGAGGAGCAAATGCGCTCTCTCTGCTCTCTGTCACCGCTATAAATGTAACGTTCTTTGTTAACCAAATACGTGTCTTACCTATATGTGTGTAAAGAATGCTGATGAGATATGAAACATAACTAGTAGTCAATGTGCTGGGTGCCAGTTGAATAGTCAATAAGCTATTCTTTTGGGTTCATATATTTGTAAGTCTGACTCTGAAGGAGTCCATGCCTCACTGCCATGAACCTCACCGCACGTTACTGCCCCTTTCTTAGCTGTTGACTCTTCTTGACACCCTGTACCTACCTAGGCCCTGTATAACCATTACATTTTATGTTATTGTTCTTCAGGACAACTGGATTGCACATCAGGATGACTTCAACCAACTTCTTGCAGACTTGAACAGCTGTCACAGCCAAAATGGTACGTGGATAAAGGCTTTGGTTTCTCTAAAAATACAGTTTTTCATTATTATTTTCAAGTTTATTCTACAGTGGGCATTCCACCCCATTTCTGAACCTATTTGATCCTGTTCGGGCCTGTCATGGTGGCAAGGCAGGTGCTAGTTCATTCTATATACATATACAGTGCATGTTTTTAATGAGCCAGTTTAGAGTTGCCAGTCTACTTAGATGGTGGATAAAAATCGGAGTACTTGGAGCAAACCCATGCAGAACTATGTTTTTCCATTTTAATAAATTAAACGTCGCTTCGCTCGCCAACCTCCAGGTTTGGTCCTGTGCAAATACAATTTTTAAAGTGTTTTTTTTTTTGTTTCATGGGAATTGTTACATATGCATTATGTTCACTTTTGATGATGCAACGTATAACTGGCTGTGAGTGAATATTGTTTCAATAAAAATAAGACTTTCTGATAAAACAATCTACTTATGAAAGTGGGGATATCTAGAGCCGATGTAGCTGGTGGCATTGTTCTCAAGAAGCTGTGGATTTCTGGCCATTGTGGACAAGGTGGCTCCGCCCCCTGCTCGCTTCGCTCGCCTACCCCCGGCGTTGGGTATCCTGAAATACATTAGTTGAGCTCGTTTGTTTCGGAGCCGTGCCCGCTTTGCCCGCGGCATTTCAGACGCGCGTTGTAGGCGCCTGCGTTCATTGAGTTTATCCAGGCGGGCTCGTGTTTGTATATCCGTCAGTCGAGCTCGTTCGTTTTGAACCCGTGCCTGCTTTGCTTCCTTAGTTTCAGACGCGCGTTGTAGACGCCTGCGTTCATTGATCTTATCCAGGTGGGCCCGTGTTTGTATCGTTGAGCTGTATTGTGTTTGAATTTGGTGTAAAGCGTTCAGCGGTTTGTACAATCCCAAGCAGCACATTATTCCTAACTTCACTCCGCAGTAGTGCCACTCACAATATGGCGGTGACGCATGCACCTTCACTCCGCAGTAGTGCCACTCACAATATGGCGGTGACGCCTGCGCCGTCCGTACCATGTCGGGTTTCACTGCTCGCTGTCGGCGCCTGCGCACTACGTCTCCTGCGTCCATGGGCATGCCATGTACCTGCGTCCATATCCGGTATATTATTCTCGGTTAATAATATGGATTGTACGTCATTGTAAGAAATAAATCTGGCCAACCAACAGCTCAGGATATTGGCATTGCATCGTGATGTAACTGTTGCAAATCTCTTGGACTACCTTGATATGATGATGGTAGTATTACTGCTTTACCTATTTTGAACTTGTCTGAACTATTGATATTTGAATTTTAAACGTGATCAATGAGACCTTGCATATGTTCCGGTCTAAGTTTAGTTTGATTCAATTTAATAAAGAAGAGATGATTAGCTGCGACTTTTACATACGCATTAATAATGTAATGTTGCAATAGACGTTGAGATGACAGAAGTGGGTTAAATACATGGGAACGTATCGCTAATTTTGACCCAAAATATTGTGTTGGTGTTATTCGTTTTGCTGAATGCGTTTGTTTCATATTGTAGACCATTAAGTTTCGCCATCTGGGAAAAGCAAAGGAAAGAGTAAAGGGTCGGCATGTGGCGATGTATTTGACATAAAAGACGAATCATGCTTTGCCTCTGGATATACACGAATATCTACTCTGTATGTGATATCTCCATCTTTCGAATTTCTTATAGCTGACAATTCGTCACATGTGGGTTTACTATAAATGCGACTGTGATCTTTCGGATTCATATAGAAATCCAAGAAAATGTCTTTGTCCGTGTGTTGCCGCTAAATCTCGTGTAAAGTGTAATATGTTTGGACGTATGGATTTGTATCCATTATTGGCTGTATAATATCTATTATGTCAGATCATTTAACTGTTTCGATTCTATGTTGCATTGCTTTCTCCGTGATCATAAATTTACACCTGACCAAATTGTGGTTTTTTCAAAATTAAACTTTTCGTCGCTGTAATTATTTGTGGAAACACAGATTCTCATAGCGTATGGTTCATTGTTGTGTAATCAACATTTTGTGCATTGAATGATGTGAACGCGAACAGATTATTGTAGACGCTGTAACGGATGACTGGGGCCCACCACATCTGCCGGGGGACAGGGGTGGGAAGCCCAGTATCTCCCCCTGGAGGCTAGATGGCAGCACCCCTCGGTTGCAACGGTGCCTCGGACTCCCCCAGGGCTTCATGGGGGTTGGAGTTCTGTGCAGCTCTGTGGGGTTCAGCAGGCGCCACCAGGGGGTGCTGCAACAGGAGCAGCAGGCCCCTATTTGGGCACTGGTTTCGCCTTACCCAGAAATGCAACCGGATGACGGCAATCAACCATCTGGAGCACTTCCGGGTGCCTGATAAAAGGGAGCCAGCGACCACCACTCGGCGGCGAGAGTCGGGTGGAAGGAGGACAAAGCTGTGGAAGAGTGGTGGTGAAAGAGAGGAGTGTGGTGACTCAGTGATTGGTGCTTGGGACTGTTTTGTGGCTGGTGGGATTACGAGGAGAACGTGCCCTCCAGATGATTTTATTTTATACGTTACCTCCTATGTCAAGTCTGTGCTGGGTCGGTGCAATATAGTGCCTTTCTTACAACGCATATATTTTGCCTGTAGTGTTTGTGGATTTCACTTTCACCAAACAACAAATATTTTAATTCTCGTGGATACGCCTCTTCATTGGGAAGAAACACAGAATGCTTTAGTTGCCTCACATTTTTATGCAATCGTTTTGTTCACCCCACTGAATTAAAGCTGAAAGTCTGCACTTCAACTGCATCGGAGTTGTTTCATTTAAAATGCATTGTGGTCATGTACAGAACCAAAATGAGAAAAAAGTTGTTCAAATATTTATGGACCTAACTGTATGTGTACAGTGGTGCATCTGGAAAGTATTCACAGCGCATCACTTTTTCCACATTTTCTTATGTTACAGCCTTATTCCAAAATGGATTAAATTCATTTTTTTCCTCAGAATTCTACACACAACACCCCATAATGACAACGTGAAAAAAGTTTACTTGAGGTTTTTGCAAATTTATTAAAAATAAAAAAAATTGAGAAAGCACATGTATATAAGTATTCACAGCCTTTGCCATGAGCTCAGGTGCATCCTGTTTCCCCTGATCATCCTTGAGATGTTTCTGCAGCTTCATTGGAGTCCACCTGTGGTAAATTCAGTTGACTGGACATGATTTGGAAAGGCACACACCTGTCTATATAAGGTCCCACAGTTGACAGTTCATGTCAGAGCACAAACCAAGTATGAAGTTAAAGGAATTGTCTGTAGACCTCCGAGACAGGATTGTCTCGAGGCACAAATCTGGGGAAGGTTACAGAAAAATTTCTGCTGCTTTGAAGGTCCCAATGACCACAGTGGCCTCCATCATCCGTAAATGGAAAAAGTTCAAAGCCACCAGGACTCTTCCTAGAGCTGGCCGGCCATCTAAACTGAGCGATCGGGGGAGAAGGGCCTTAGTCAGGGAGGTGACCAAGAACCTGATGGTCACTCTGTCAGAGCTCCAGAGGTCCTCTGTGGAGAGAGGAGAACCTTCCAGAAGGACAACCATCTCGGCAGCAATCCACCAATCAGGCCTGTATGGTAGAGTGGCCAGATGGAAGTCACTCCTTAGTAAAAGGCACATGGCAGCCCGCCTGGAGTTTGCCAAAAGGCACCTGAAGGACTCTCAGACCACGAGAAAGAAAATTCTCTGGTCTGATGAGACAAAGCTTGAACTCTTTGGTGTGAATGCCAGGCATCCCGTTTGGAGAAAACCAGGCACCGCTCATCACCAGGCCAATACCATCCCTACAGTGAAGCATGGTGGTGGCAGCATCATGCTGTGGGGAACTGGGAGACTAGTCAGGATAAAGGGAAAGATGACTGCAGCAATGTACAGAGACATCCTGGATGAAAACCTGCTCCAGAGCGCTCTTGACCTCAGACTGGGGCGACGGTTCATCTTTCAGCAAGACAACGACCCTAAGCACACAGCCAAGATATCAAAGGAGTGGCTTCAGGACAACTCTGTGAATGTCCTTGAGTGGCCCAGCCAGAGCCCAGACTTGAATCCGATTGAACATCTCTGGAGAGATCTTAAAATGGCTGTGCACCGACGCTTCCCATCCAACCTGATGGAGCTTGAGAGGTGCTGCAAAGAGGAATGGGCGAAACTGGCCAAGGATAGGTGTGCCAAGCTTGTGGCATCATATTCAAAAAGACTTGAGGCTGGAATTGCTGCCAAAGGTGCATCGACAAAGTATTGAGCAAAGGCTGTGAATACTTATGTACCTGGGATTTCTCAGTTTTTTTTTTTTTTTTAATAAATTTGCTCACGTTGTCATTATGGGGTGTTGTGTGTAGAATTCTGAGGAAAAAAATTAATTTAATCCATTTTGGAATAAGGCTATGACATAACAAAATGTGGAAAAAGTGATGCGCTGGGAATACTTTCTGGATGCACTGTATTTATGTGTGTGTATATCTATTTCTGTATGTATGTATGTATGTATGTATGTATGTATGTATGTATGTATGTATGTATGTATATGTATAATATATATATATATATATGTAATATATAATATATATATGTATGTATATATATATATATATATATATATATATATGTATGTATATACAGTGGTGTGAAAAACTATTTGCCCCCTTCCTGATTTCTTATTCTTTTGCATGTTTGTCACACAAAATGTTTCTGATCATCAAACACATTTAACCATTAGTCAAATATAACACAAGTAAACACAAAATGCAGTTTGTAAATGGTGGTTTTTATTATTTAGGGAGAAAAGAAAATCCAAACCTACATGGCCCTGTGTGAAAAAGTAATTGCCCCCTGAACCTAATAACTGGTTGGGCCACCCTTAGCAGCAATAACTGCAATCAAGCGTTTGCGATAGCTTGCAATGAGTCTTTTACAGTGCTCTGGAGGAATTTTGGCCCACTCATCTTTGCAAAATTGTTGTAATTCAGCTTTATTTGAGGGTTTTCTAGCATGAACCGCCTTTTTAAGGTCATGCCATAGCATCTCAATTGGATTCAGGTCAGGACTTTGACTAGGCCACTCCAAAGTCTTCATTTTGTTTTTCTTCAGCCATTCAGAGGTGGATTTGCTGGTGTGTTTTGGGTCATTGTCCTGTTGCAGCACCCAAGATCGCTTCAGCTTGAGTTGACGAACAGATGGCCGGACATTCTCCTTCAGGATTTTTTGGTAGACAGTAGAATTCATGGTTCCATCTATCACAGCAAGCCTTCCAGGTCCTGAAGCAGTAAAACAACCCCAGACCATCACACTACCACCACCATATTTTACTGTTGGTATGATGTTCTTTTTCTGAAATGCTGTGTTCCTTTTACGCCAGATGTAACGGGACATTTGCCTTCCAAAAAGTTCAACTTTTGTCTCATCAGTCCACAAGGTATTTTCCCAAAAGTCTTGGCAATCATTGAGATGTTTCTTAGCAAAATTGAGATGAGCCCTAATGTTCTTTTTGCTTAACAGTGGTTTGCGTCTTGGAAATCTGCCATGCAGGCCGTTTTTGCCCAGTCTCTTTCTTATGGTGGAGTCGTGAACACTGACCTTAATTGAGGCAAGTGAGGCCTGCAGTTCTTTAGACGTTGTCCTGGGGTCTTTTGTGACCTCTCGGATGAGTCGTCTCTGCGCTCTTGGGGTAATTTTGGTCGGCCGGCCACTCCTGGGAAGGTTCACCACTGTTCCATGTTTTTGCCATTTGTGGATAATGGCTCTCACTGTGGTTCGCTGGAGTCCCAAAGCTTTAGAAATGGCTTTATAACCTTTACCAGACTGATAGATCTCAATTACTTCTGTTCTCATTTGTTCCTGAATTTCTTTGGATCTTGGCATGATGTCTAGGTTTTGAGGTGCTTTTGGTCTACTTCTCTGTGTCAGGCAGCTCCTATTTAAGTGATTTCTTGATTGAAACAGGTGTGGCAGTAATCAGGCCTGGGGGTGGCTACGGAAGTTGAACTCAGGTGTGATACACCACAGTTAGGTTATTTTTTAACAAGGGGGCAATTACTTTTTCACACAGGGCCATGTAGGTTTGGATTTTTTTTCTCCCTAAATAATAAAAACCATCATTTAAAAACTGCATTTTGTGTTTACTTGTGTTATATTTGACTAATGGTTAAATGTGTTTGATGATCAGAAACATTTTGTGTGACAAACATGCAAAAGAATGAGAAATCAGGAAGGGGGCAAATAGTTTTTCACACCACTGTATATATATATATGTATGTATATATTTGTGTATGTATAATATACATATTTATATATAGTATATACACATATATATATAATATATATATATATATATATATATATATATATATATATATATATATATATATATATATATATATATGTGTGTGTATATACTATATATAAATGTGTATATATAAATATATATGTATATAGTATTTAAGGTATGTATGTATGTGGAGGTGAAGGTCTGTGATACGGTTTCCATATCCATAGCAGAAAATCCACAAAAGGAGCAAATGAATCGCATGTCCCAAAACAGTCTTTCTCTCCTAAGCCTTTGATTCCTACGAGAAATCATCATCAGCGGAAAATTATTAAACTTACAGGAACCCAAGGTAATATATAGCAAATGAGGGGACGATAAGTGGATATATGTGAAGGATAAGTTGTATATGTGATGCAAAAGGACCTGAAAAACCCAATATCGCCAACTTCAACCAGTAATAGTATCATGCACCTGCCTTACAAGCATGCATAGGCACTATAATGCCCAGAATGATTTGTTTGACAAATCAATTGAAAAACAAAAGAAAAGAGCATCACTATGTTACAGACCTGTACACCGTATCTGTTCTTGTCTGACTTCTCTAATATTGCATTTTGTCAAAAGTTCTGAGACCATTAATTGTGTAAAATATGCAAAAACAGAGACAATTGCGAAAGGGCAAATACTTTTTCACAGTCCTGAACTTTTACATTGATTGAAGTGTTTGCCTATTTTTAAGCTGGACCTCCACCCTAAATTGAAACTGCACAATAATGAAAAACTGTGACCTGCTGCTTAGCATCTTGCCTGTAGAGGGTGCTGTGTAATAAGAAATGTTCTTGGAAAGAAATTTTGCCCTGACAAATTTCTAAACAGCTGCTGTTTTGTAACCTTTCTTATGGCAATAAAAGTCATATTTAATGAGTGTCACTTTTAACTGGGAATTACTGATTTCCATTGATGGAATGAGAATTTAAATGATTCATTTATATAAAAGTAAACTGTATAGCCAATTTATAGATGGTGTGATTCTTCTAAGGAACTGCTCTCTCTTCTCCAATCTGGTGTGGTGTGATCAAAAAGGTTTCCTGCAGATGGCACCCTGGCGCTAATGTTCTAAACAGAAGTGTAAACAAAAGTACACCTGTCTGGTGGCTGTAATTGGCCTTTTCCTCTCCTAATAAGATAGTACAGCATCAGTTAAAAAAAAAAAAGTGCCGTCGTTGTGTTTTGATACAGGTCCTTTTTATGTCTCTCTATTGTAATAAAAAAATCTTGGGATGAGACGAGACTATTCCTGCGACAAGATGTGACTTTTTGAAGAGACTTTTTGGAAGGAAGTCCCGCGAGATGGAGACTTTTGCCATGAGATTCTTTCCAGTCACGCCCTACTTACAGCTATTTTCAAACAAGACCACGATCATCAGGTGCATTCTGACACTTAACCTGGACAGACACCAGTCCATTAAAGGGCTTATTTATGAACACACACACTTATGAAGATCCAGGTTAGAATCACCCATTCATCTAAATATGGCAGTGAGAAACGATGGAATCAAACGAATTAAAAATTGTCAATCGGTTACATGGCAAATCGATTAAATACATATCAGTAGACTATGCTGAAGATTAAGTTGTATTAAAAATTGGTTGAGCAATTCTAACAAGTAAAATTTTAACAGGCGACAAGAAGGGTAATGTAGTACATCTTACGCGGAAAACATTAGACACCAAAAGAGATCTTGATATGCCATTCATATTAAAACGTTTACTGTTTCCTGTTAGAATAGCTGTTGCTGTGACAATTAACAAATCACAGGGACAAATATTCGAAAAAGTTAGTTTATTTGAGAGAAAGAAACGATATTCACTCACGTTGCATTGTCACGATGTAACTCCAAACATGGAATTAAAATTCAATGCAATATTGATGAAAAGTTAATTCCAAATTTTGTTTTAACTGAAGTTTTACAGTTTAAAGTGTAAGTTCAAAAAGTATTTGCGTGTTAATTTCAAAACCAAACAGAATAAAATCGTACAGCACAACTAATAACTCTTAACGCAACATGAAACATAATTTTCTTTTGATTTATTACGTTTTTCTATTTTTTACTATGGCTAATTACTTGCTGTAATGTAAAATAGTTAGTTCTATTATGCATATACAGTGATCCCTCGCTATATCGCGCTTCGCCTTTCGCGGCTTCACTCTATCGCGGATTTTATATGTAAGCATATTTAAATATATATCACGGATTTTTTGCTGGTTCGCGGATTTCTGAGGACAATGGGTCTTTTAATTTCTGGTACATGCTTCCTCAGTTGGTTTGCCCAGTTGATTTCATACAAGGGACGCTATTGGCAGATGGCTGAGAAGCTACCCAGCTTACTTTTCTTTCTCTCTCTCTTCAGCTGACTTTCTCTGATCCTGACGTAGGGGGATTGAGCAGGGGGGCTGTTCGCACACCTAGACGATATGGACGCTCGTCTAAAAATGCTGAAAGATTATCTTCACGTTGCTACCTTCTGTGTGCAGCTTTTAAGTATGCTGCACGGCGCTTCGCATACTTAAAAGCTCAAAGGGCACGTATTGATTTTTGACTGTTTCTCTCTCTCTCTGCTCCTGACGGAGGGGGTGTGAGCTGCCGCCTTCAACAGCTTTGTGCCGCGGTGCTTCGCATACTTATAAGCCAAACAGCCCTATTGATTTGTTTGCTTTCCTCTCTGTTTCCTTTGAAGAGGAAGATATGTTTGCATTCTTTTAATTGTGAGACAGAACTGTCATCTCTGTCTTGTCATGGAGCACAGTTTAAACTTTTCAAAAAGAGACAAATGTTTGTTTGCAGTATTTGAATAACGTTCCTGTCTCTCTACAACCTCCTGTGTTTCTGCGCAAATCTGTGACCCAAGCATGACAATATAAAAATAACCATATAAACATATGGTTTCTACTTCGCGGATTTTCTTATTTCGCGGGTGGCTCTGGAACGCAACCCCCGCGATGGAGGAGGGATTACTGTATAACAATTCCCATGAAAATACCAATCTGTTTAAATTGTACATCTGCTTCCTCATACGTGAGTGGCAGAGCCACAAAATGGCTAGCGCATAACGCCTATCCGGGGTAGGCAAGCGAAGCGAGCAGGGGGCAAAGCCCCCTAGTAAAGTAAATCATAATGGTCCCAGGTGGGGACCCACATGAATCTGAGGGCTCTCCCAGGAATAGTTCCAGTTTAGGGTTACAGTCCAGTGGGAAACTTTCCTTCTCGCTTAATTCATGTCTTAGTTAACAGTGGCAGCACACATTTATTCTGTTTATGCAAACAGAATTTAGGAGGTCAGATGATTATATTTTTAAAAAGATGAAGGGCATTAGTATAGCTTGTCCTGGCTGTTACTTCAAAATAGGTTCTTCAAAAAGAACATGGATACACATGGTAAATTTTGCTTAAATATTATAATTTTTATATTATATATCATTTTTAATGCACCCAATGAACTAAAGTTATAGAATAAATTACCACATGAGAAATATGACTTTAGTTATTTTCAAAATTCAACTCCATGTTAACTTGGAGAATCAAAGTGAGTGGGATTGTTGGGCTAAATGGCCTGTTCTAGTCATCCGTCCATCCATTTTCCAACCCGCTGAATCCGAACACAGGGTCACAGCCAACACAGGGCGCAAAGCAGGACCCAGTCCTGGGCAGGGTGCCAACCCACCGCAGGACACACACACGCCCACACACCTAGCACACACTAGGGCCGATTTAGAATCGCCAGTCCACCTAACGTGCATGTCTTTGGACTATGGGAGGAAGCCGGAGTACCCGGAAGAAACCCACACAGACACGGGGAGAACATGCAAACTCCACGCAGGGAGGACCTGGGAAGTGAACCCAGGTCTCCTTACTGCGAAGCAGCAGCGCTACCACTGCGCCACCGTGCCGCCCTTGTTCTAGTCACAGTTGTTTAAATATTCTAAAGTGCAGGTAGGTCAACACTAATGGGTCATGCAGATATCTTCGGTTATGAAAGATGATGCTTTGACTTGATAGCTAATGCTGTTGAAGTTTATAGGTGTGAAGAAGTCGATGTCCTCCCAGAATAACTGGGAATACAGAGGGAGGACTTAGTGAATTGGGAAATTGTAGAGGGAGAAGTGTTGTATACTGTAGATTAAATAGGCTGAAATCTAACAAATCACCAGAACCAGGTAACATTTATTCTCAAGAGCTTAAGGAAGTTAGTAAGCATATTTATAAACCCTTGACGCATATTTTATTTTTAAATATCTGTGCATACTGGCGAAATTCTTAATGACTACAGGCTGGCAAAATTTAATCCTGTTGTAAAAAAAAAAAAAAAAAAAAAATGATTGGGCTTGTTTTAGTAACTAAAGGTTACTATAGTGTATGTATGTATATGTATGTATATATATATATATATATATATATATAGTTTAGGTAGAATGCCTAGAGGGGGCTGGGTGGTCTCATGGCCTCGGAACCCCTGCAGATTTTTTTTTTCTTTCCAGCCGTCTGGAGTTTTTTTTTCCCCTGTCCTCCCTGGCCATTGGACCTTACTTTTATTCTATGTTAGTTAGTATTGCCTAATTTTATTTTTTAATATCCATCCATTATCCAACCCGCTATATCCTAACTACAGGGTCATGGGGGGTCTGCTGGAGCCAACACAGGGCGCAAGGCAAGGAACAAATCCTGGGCAGGGCGCCAGCCCACCGCAGGACACACGCACACACTAGGGACAATTTAGGACAGTCAATGCACCTAACCTGCATGTCTTTGGACTGTGGGAGGAAACCCACGCAGACACGGGGAGAACATGCAAACTCCACGCAGGGAGGACCCAGGAAGTGAACCCGGGTCTCCTTACTGCGAGGCAGCAGCGCTACCACTGCGCCACCGTGCCGCCCCCCTATTTTTTAATATATTTTGTCTTTTTCCTCCATCCTGTAAAGCACTTTGAGCTACATCATTTGTATGAAAATGTGCCATAGAAATAAATGTTGTCGTTGTATAGGCCAATAAGCTGTGCTGCAAGCAAATTAGTGGAAAAGATCAAGCACCACATGTCTAGAACAGGTGTATTAGCAAATAGTTTGTACAGATTCTGATGAGGAAGGTCATGTTTCACTAGTATGCTGGAATTCTGTGATGAAGCAACAAAAGCAGATGATCAAAGAGGTGCATATGATATCATTCATCTTGAATTTCTGAAGGCCTTTGAGAAGGTCCGTCATGATAGGTTAGTGATCATACTGAAAGAAGTGGGAATTTACTGCCTGATCTGTAGGTGGGTAAAATATTGGCACACACAGGAAACAAAGTGATGAAGGAAACCTTTACAGAATAAGATGATGTTAAATGTGGTGTCCCTCAGCAATCTTTTCTGGGGCTGCTGCTATTTTAATACACAGGGTGAGTAAAAATCATGTTAACATTTGAATGGCGGAAACAATTTATTCACAAAACATGACTTCATATGTGCAAGATGAGTTACAGGAATGTCTCAACCAGTTCGCTGTCATGTTCAACACATGTACCTACCATATGTGGCAAATAAACTGTCCACAAAAATTGTATACAAGTATATACATAGCAGCACCATTAGTGTTAACATAATTTTGATTCACCCTGTAGATACACAATCCAGAGAAGAATGTTATCGATAAGCTGGTTAATTTTGCAGATGGTACCGAACTAGGTGGAAGGACCGATAATGTAGGATTTGGGATTTGGACAGCATACAGACAGGCTTGGGCAGATTTGTGACAGATGGAATTTAATGTTAGTAACTGTAAAGCATTACATGTAGAAATGTTAAATTTGAATACACAATGAGAGGTCTGAAAATTGAAAAAATCCCTCATGAGAAGGTCCTGGAAGTCACAGTGGACACATCGCTGTCTACATCCAGACAGTATACAGACGCGATCAAGAAGGCTCATTGGATGTTAGATTATATATTACGATGTGCGGGGTACAAGTCAAAAGAGGTTAACACACTAGTGAGGTCTCTCCTGGAGTACTGTGTTCAGTTTGTTTTCTCCAGGTTGTAAAAAGACATAGTAGCACTAGAGAAAGTCCAGAGAAGAGTGACTAGGCTGCTTGTGGGACTAAGATGTAGGAGCTCTGAGGTGAGATTGATGAAGCTAAATCTTTTCACTTTAAGCACTTGGAAATTAAGACCGAATATGATTAAAGTGTTTAACGTTATGAAAGAAATTAGTACAGTAGTAGAACGAACTGATAGTGTACATAAGTACGGGATATTTCCTTAGAACATATTAGACCTCAGTAATATCATTGAGGGTCATTTGAATGCCATTGCATACCTACGAGTATACATTGTGATGTGCCATGGCCACAGTCCAGTCTTTTTCTCCAAATGGATAACACACTATGTCATAAAGCACTCATCATGTCAAGCTGGCTCTATAGACATGGCATTGACTTCAGTTCATTCCAGTGACCCACACAACTCAAAGATCTTAATCCATTAAAACACACGGGATGAAAGAATTTAATGAACTTAATGATGAATTTGAGTCTGCAGGAAAAAAATCTGTAAGGAATGTTTCCAATTCCTTGTTGAATCCAAGGCTTGAAGTGGATGGCAGTGAGTTCAGTTTACTTCAATGGCCTGCACAGTCCTCAGTTCCTCAATCCACTAAAGCACGTGGAGATGAGGTAGAATGGCGGAAAGAATTCAATGAAAATTATGATGCAGTCGAGTCAGCAGGATCAGAATCTCTAAGGAAGGTTTCCACTGCCTTGAATCCATGGCTTGAAGAATTCAGTCTGATCTGAAGGTGACAGGTTAATAGATAGGTAGTAGTTGTGTAAGTGCGTCAGTATGTTTGAATGCGCAAATGGGGGGGGGCGCCACGGGGGTTTGCTTTTTACAGAAGATTAAAAAGTACTAGAACAAATAACGAACCCCTCACATACACAAAAAGAATTGCAAAAAATCGGGAGTGCGCTCCCCTCGACTTTCTCGTATAACGAGATAGAGGAAAAGGTCATCAGAACCACTTCCAATTGCATAATATTTCTTAAATATTAAATCTATTTGTTTCTCATCATAACTAATTGATAATATCCATACACAATCATTTATCTCTATTTATTATCAAACTTTATGTTAAAAGGATATTTTCGCACTTAGGGAGGTCGAAAACGGTGGTGGAATTTTTTCATTATTACATATGCATTTCCTTGATTACGTGCAAAGTAAAATGAGTCATAGTCACCTAAAAACATAGAAAAAGTGTGAGTATTATATAATATATGGTGCAATAAATTGCTATAGGTAAAACTGGATTTGGCTATATTAAATTATGATGATGATGGTGGGGGAAAAAAAACAAAACGTAAAATTACATGTATTACCAGGAACACGACGAGGATGTAGCAGCTTATTGTTCCTATTACATCTTTATATTTACATGGCATGTTCAATATTTACGTATTATTGTTAAACTGATGATGTATAAATTAAAATTAATAATAGTTATTGAAAGAGTATGCATTATGTTGAATTTAGTTTTTAATATCACGCACACATTTATATTTCCATGATACAAAAATTGTTGGTTGTGTAAATAAAATACTACTTGTGGTTGAGTAATTTTTCTCAAATTTCATATCTGTTTGTTTTTTAATCTTTATAAATACAGTGCATCCGGAAAGTATTCCCAGCACATCACTTTTTCCACATTTTGTTATGTTACAGCCTTATTCCAAAATGGATTAAATTCATTTTTTTTCCTCAGAATTCTACACACAACACCCCATAATGACAACGTGAAAAAAGATTACTTGAGGTTTTTGCAAATTTATTAAAAATAAAAAAACTGAGAAAGCACATGTACATAAGTATTCACAGCCTTTGCCATGAAGCTCAAAATTATGTTCAGTTCCATCCTGTTTCCCCTGATCATCCTTGAGATGTTTCTGCAGCTTCATTGGAGTCCACCTGTGGTAAATTCAGTTGACTGGACATGATTTGGAAAGGCACACACCTGTCTACAGTGGTGTGAAAAACTATTTGCCCCCTTCCTGATTTCTTATTCTTTTGCATGTTTGTCACACAAAATGTTTCTGATCATCAAACACATTTAACCATTAGTCAAATATAACACAAGTAAACACAAAATGCAGTTTGTAAATGGTGGTTTTTATTATTTAGGGAGAAAAAAAAATCCAAACTTACATGGCCCTGTGTGAAAAAGTAATTGCCCCCTGAACCTAATAACTGGTTGGGCCACCCTTAGCAGCAATAACTGCAATCAAGCGTTTGCGATAACTTGTAATGAGTCTTTTACAGCGCTCTGGAGGAATTTTGGCCCACTCATCTTTGCAAAATTGTTGTAATTCAGCTTTATTTGAGGGTTTTCTAGCATGAACTGCCTTTTTAAGGTCATGCCATAGCATCTCAATTGGATTCAGGTCAGGACTTTGACTAGGCCACTCCAAAGTCTTCATTTTGTTTTTCTTCAGCCATTCAGAGGTTGATTTGCTGGTGTGTTTTGGGTCATTGTCCTGTTGCAGCACCCAAGATCGCTTCAGCTTGAGTTGACGAACAGATGGCCGGACATTCTCCTTCAGGATTTTTTGGTAGACAGTAGAATTCATGGTTCCATCTATCACAGCAAGCCTTCCAGGTCCTGAAACAGCAAAACAACCCCAGTCCATCACACTACCACCACCATATTTTACTGTTGGTATGATGTTCTTTTCTGAAATGCTGTGTTCCTTTTACGCCAGATGTAACGGGACATTTGCCTTCCAAAAAGTTCAACTTTTGACTCATCAGTCCACAAGGTATTTTCCCAAAAGTCTTGGCAATCATTGAGATGTTTCTTAGCAAAATTGAGACGAGCCCTAATGTTCTTTTTGCTTAACAGTGGTTTGCGTCTTGGAAATCTGCCATGCAGGCCATTTTTGCCCAGTCTCTTTCTTATGGTGGAGTCGTGAACACTGACCTTAATTGAGGCAAGTGAGGCCTGCAGTTCTTTAGACGTTGTCCTGGGGTCTTTTGTGACCTCTCGGATGAGTCGTCTCTGCGCTCTTGGGGTAATTTTGGTCGGCCGGCATTTTGTGTTTCCTTGTGTTATATTTGACTAATGGTTAAATGTGTTTGATGATCAGAAACATTTTGTGTGACAAACATGCAAAAGAATAAGAAATCAGGAAGGGGGCAAATAGTTTTTCACACCACTGTATATAAGATCCCACAGTTGACAGTTCATGTCAGAGCACAAACCAAGCATGAAGTCAAAGGAATTGTCTGTAGACCTCCGAGACAGGATTGTCTCGAGGCACAGATCTGGAGAAGGTTACAGAAAAATTTCTGCTGCTTTGAAGGTCCCAATGAGCACAGTGGCCTCCATCATCCATAAGTGGAAGAAGTTTGAAACCACCAGGACTCTTCCTAGAGCTGGCCGGCCATCTAAACTGAGCAATCAGGGAGAAGGGCCTTAGTCAGGGAGGTGACCAAGAACCTGATGGTCACTCTGTCAGAGCTCTAGAGCTCCTCTGTGGAGAAAGGAGAACCTTTCAGAAGGACAACCATCTCTGCAGCAATCCACCAATCAGGCCTGTATGGTAGAGTGGCCAGACGGAAGCCACTCCTTAGTAAAAGGCACATGGCAGCCAACCTGGAGTTTGCCAAAAGGCACCTGAAGGACTCTCAGACCATGAGAAAGAAAATTCTCTGGTCTGATGAGACAAAGATTGAACTCTTTGGTGTGAATGCCAGGCGTCACATTTGGAGGAAAACAGGCACCGCTCATCACCAGGCCAATACCATCCCTACAGTGAAGCATGGTAGTGGCAGCATCATGCTGTGGGGATGTTTTTCAGCGGCAGGGACTGGGAGACTAGTCAGGATAAAGGGAAAGATGACTGCAGCAATGTACAGAGACATCCTGGATGAAAACCTGCTCCAGAGCGCTCTTGACCTCAGACTGGGGCGACGGTTCATCTTTCAGCAGGACAACGACCCTAAGCACACAGCCAAGATATCAAAGGAGTGGCTTCAGGACAACTCTGTAAATGTCCTTGAGTGGCCCAGCCAGAGCCCAGACTTGAATCCGATTGAACATCTCTGGAGAGATCTTAAAATGGCTGTGCACCGACGCTTCCCATCCAACCTGATGGAGCTTGAGAGGTGCTGCAAAGAGGAATGGGCGAAACTGGCCAAGGATAGGTGTGCCAAGCTTGTGGCATCATATTCAACAAGACTTGAGGCTGTAATTGCTGCCAAAGGTGCATCGACAAAGTATTGAGCAAAGGCTGTGAAGATTTATGTACATGGGATTTCTCAGTTTTTTATTTTTAATAAATTTGCAAAAACCTCAAGTATACGTTTTTCACGTTGTCATTATGGGGTGTTGTGTGTAGAATTCTGAGGAAAAAAATGAATTTAATCCATTTTGGAATAAGGCTGTAACATAACAAAATGTGGAAAAAGTGATGCGCTGTGAATACTTTCCGGATGCACTATATCTATGCAAAACTTGAATCATCTATCTGTAATTATAACCATAGTTTACTTGAAAAAATCTGAAATTTGTCCAGGTAAATTACCACTTCCAGACGCCAGAATTGGTCCAAAAGTTGATAGAATTCCTTTATTTTTTTATGTAAAGCAGGTGTATAAAATCTCATTGACTGAAGTCAAAGTGTTTTCGAGTTATCATGTTTACACACGGACAGACATAATTTCAAAAGTGGTATTTTCGGACTCAGGAAGGTTTAAAACGTCAAGATTCATCAAAATCTTGAGGTCAAATTTTTTCACGATTCCTATACTTTCTCTATATTATGTATACGAGAAAGTAAAAAGACGTCAACTTCTGACTACAATAACATTTATTTTTATAGTATGTTTTCATACAAATGATGGAGCTCAAAGTGCTTTATAAGATGAAGAAAGAAAAATATAAAAATAAGATTAGGCAATACTAAGTAACAAAGAATACAGTAAAGTCCAATGGCCAGGAGGACAGAAAAAACAACTGACTACTGGTAAGGGAGCAGTGATGGTGAGGTAGAGCTGCATTGTTGTAAGTATGAAGGAGCCTCAGTAGCGTTTTTGACACACTTCTGCTAAATAATTTGTTGGCTGAAAGTCCCCAGTGCTGGTGTGTCAGAGAGAGGATGTGCAGCATTGTTCATCATGGACATCAGTTTTGTCCATTTTTTCTTCCACTACCACCTCCAGCAGGTCCAGAAGGCTTCCCATAAGTGATCCTGCCCTCTTAATCAGCTTTAGATTTGATGGGCCTCTCTTGAAGTGATGAACTTGGCGAAGCACCTCACACCAACTATCACAGAGTTATTGAACATCTAAAGGATGTCACTAGCTACATCAAAGGATGGACAGAGAGGCAGACCTGTTAGGGTGCACACTGAGCTTGTGTACAGTCCCTGTTGTCAGCTCTCTTCAGCATAACCCCAACAGCGAAACAAATATCCTCGTTAGTGGTGGCTAACTGCATTAGAAATGTCTTTGCCCTGGTTAAGTTGCCCTACCTGGTTCTTTAACTGAGAAATATTCGGTGCCTCCCTGTTTGATGGTATTTCATGTTGCCTTTGGCTGTACATAAGAACAATAATATAATAAAAATCTGAAATCTGAAAGTAATGTAATTACATCTTTAATTTGACAGCATCCTCAATAAATATGGTATGTTGTTGGAAGTTTAAGCAAACAAGCTGTGTTGGCTTGTTTGTTACCACTGCAACTGGTAAGATTTCAGCATTTATGTGATGACTGAAGATTAGAAAATGCAGTATCTCCTGGTCTGAAATATCTTAATTTCTGTTGTGACATGCACATGTTACAGTCATAGTTTGGTCTATAATCATGAATTTTCAGATTCGCATTGTCTTGTGTTCATTGGTAGAGGAAGGTCGTATGGAATGTTTTCTCAGGACACCTTAGACGACTTAATATAATTGAGGGTCATTTGAAATCAACCACACGCCTATACGTTGTGGTGTGCCACAGTCTACCCTCTCTCTTTTTTTTTTTTTTTTTTTTAATTTTTAATTTATTTATTTATTTTAATTCAAATGGATAATACACCATATCATAAAACACTCTTGATCTCAAGCTGGTTCCATAGACCTGACATTGACTTTAGTTTACTCCAGTGACCTGCACAGTCCCCAAATCACAATCCAGTAAAGCACATTGCGATGATAGAATTTACTGAACTTCATGATGCGCTCGAGTCAGCAGGAGCAAAATCTGTAGGGAATGTTTCCAGTTCCTTGTTGAATCCATGGCTTGGAGAATTCAGGCTGATCTGGAGGCAATAGACAGATATTTGGTCTATAAGTATGTCCGTTGTGGCCATCAGGGAATGCACCAGCTCCCCAAACCCAACACAGACAGACACCAGGCACAAGTCCAGCACAAAACAGGTTTTTATTGATATGTGGGAGACTCTTTCCCACCACAGCACAGTTACAGTAAGCACAATCAAATAAACAACATTTTGCCTTCTATCTTCTTCTCTTTCTTTCTGCCTCCACTTCTCCTCTGCCAAGCTTTGTCCCCCTCCTCCTGCCTCTGTTTCCCTGAGTGAAGTGAGGTTGGTAGCATGCAGTGCCACCTCAGGATCCCAAATTAGGGCCTGAGTGTAGCTGTGCAACAGGTGACACCTCAGCACCGCACTAGTTGAAATGGAATGGAACAGTGCGAGGCTGTCCCTTTTATATTCCGCTGGGACCACTTCAGGTGGCCCATTAACATTATTTAGAAGTCCTCCCAGGTGTGGTGGAAACCCAAGGCAGGGCTCTACAGCTCCCCTTGGTGACCCCCACTTAACCCAACAGGGCTGTGCCACACTCCAACTCCCATGGAGCCCTGTGGGAATCTGAGGTGCCGCAACAACCTGGGGGGGCTGTCATCTAGTGCTCTGGGGGAGGCATTGCCTTGAGCACATCTGCTCCTCTGGTCCTTCTAGTATATCTGCCTGCTCGCCAGGAAAAGGCCCCGGCTGTTTGTCACAATGTACACACAAGGGGGGTCCGTTAGCTTATTACAGAAGCTCAAAAAATAGAACAAACAACAACCCACTTCAAATACACAAAAAGAACTGCAGAAAGAAGTCAACTTTCATTTCGACATGACTAATGATAAGGCAGCACTGACAGGGACACATTATAAAGGCGTAATGCTGTAGGTGTGAAGGAGCCTCAGTAGCATTTTTTTTTTTTTTTTTTGACATTCTGCTAAATAATTTGTTGGCATGAAAGTCCTCCATGCTAGTTTGTGTCAGGGAGAGGATGTGCAGCATTTTTCATAATGGCCATCAGTTTTGTCTTCATTGTCTCTTCCATTACCACTTCCAGCAGGTCCAGGTGGCATCCCGTGACTGATCCTGTGCCTTCTTTCTTAATCAGCTTATTGATTCAGTGGGCCTCTTTTGAAGTGATGTGACCGACCAAGCACATCACGCTGACTATCACAGAGTTACAGAACATGTGAAGGGTGTCACTGGCTATATTATAGGATGGACAGATATGTGGACACTAAGCTTGTGTGCAGTCCTTGTGGTCAGCTGTCTTCAGTGGAACTCCCAAGAGTAACATCAATGGGGCTCACCTTGTTGTATTAGGAGTATTTTTTTTTTCCCCCGTGTTTAAGTGGCAGTACCTGGCTGTTTAAATGAGAAATATTCAGCACCTCCCTGTTTGACGGCATTTCATGTTGCCTTTGGCTGCACATAGGAGTAGTAATCAAAAAAATAAGAAAATCTGAACGTACTATAATTACATCTTTAATTTGTCAGCATTCTCAGAAAGCACGGTATGTTGTTGGGACTTTTAAAGCAAACAGGATATATCAACAGAACACCACGGCGGTTTCAACTGCACTCGGCAAGAGTTTAGTGGTTATGTGATGATTGAGGAGTAGAAAATATCAACTGGTCTGATAGGTCAATTTCTGTTGTGACACGCACGTTAGAGTCTTAGGCTACCAGTCAAACGTTTTAGAACACCTCGGTTTCTTTTACAGATTTTCTTCAAATTTAATCAGTTGAAATGCAATGAATGACCTTAAATGGTGGAAAGGTAAGCAGGAAACTATCAAGAGGTTTACATTTAGAGTTTAGGTTAGCAAAAACTGAGAAAAAAAATGAAATCTTCTTAAACAATACGCTACCATGGTTGTTCGTTTATCTATACCGGGATTTTAAATCACCTGTAGCTCGCAAACTGTTTGACCTATTGACCTGAAATTTGGTACACATGTACTATGTGACATCTACTATCCGCTTTCGGGGTGACCTCCAAGGTTATTCCTCTTTTTATATTTATTTTATTGTAGAATCAACTCTAGGCAGTGGCCAATTGGGTGGCAGTGTGGCGCATGCATACGGTTGCCATTCTCATTCCCTACCACCTTCGCTGTCACTTCCTCTACCACTTCATATCATTCTTGAGGCAGATGGAAGACTTCAGTGCCGGCTTAAATGAAAAATTTAAGGAAAATGTACAAAGTAATTGCAACACAAACACTGACTTACTGTATATACTCACGGATAAGTTTTCCTGTGGATAAGTCGGGACTTGATTTTACAGTATAATTTCTGGTATTTTATAATGTCGGTCGCATAAGTCAGATGCGGAAAACTCATGCTCTTGGTAACAGGGGATTATGATATGCTAACACCCACCTGAGAGAGTAACCATGGAGCACACAGCCTTTTTTGTATGTGGGGTGAGGCAATGTGCTGTACCAGGGCATGCTCTCCTAACCTCTTTGTCTCTCACCTATGTGACCACACAGTAATACCCAAACTATTCCGAATCAACGTTTGCACTGATTTTTTTTTTTTTGTATCTCACACCCTCATACACCTTTATCATAAGAGCATCCCTTATATACCATGGAGCGTTCAATCAGAAGAAAATATGAAGCTGGTTTTAAATTAAAAGTCATTGAAGTAGCGAAAGAAATTGGTAACTGTGCTGCTGCAACAAAATTTGATGCATCTGAGAAACTGATGTGAGATTGGAGGAGGCAAGAAGATGTATAAAAAAAAAAAAAAAAATGTCGCATTTTTGAACGGGCGTACAAGTCAGGGTCTGAATTTTTATTTATTTATTTATTTTATTTTTTTTAATGATTCATTTTTTGGGTTATATATACGTGAGCATATACAGTAATCCCTCCTCCATCGCGGGGGTTGCGTTCCAGAGCCACCTGCGAAATAAGAAAATCCGCGAAGTAGAAACCATATGTTTATATGGTTATTTTTATATATTTTAAGTCCTTATAAACTCTCCCACATGGTTTATAAATATTCCCCGTACAGTTATACAGCATAAACCCTTTATATTCTCTTAGTTATTAGGTAAGATTCGTTGAAATTATGTATGTAAACACAGTTTATATACTACTCACAAACATACGTATCGTATATCATTGAGGAGTTTTATTTAATACGTAATACAGTTTTAAGCATATTGTAATTGAGTAGGTAATATAAAAATACGTGAAAAATCTATAACATGTAAATGCTGTACATAAAACCAAAATGTTATTTTAAAGATACTGTAGAGCGTCTCCGATCTCACATTTGTTACAACCATTACGATAGTCAGGCCACCGGTAATAAATCCCTACAATGCAAGGAAAAAATTGTATAAAATGTGTGCACAGTTACAATAAACGTACATACATGTACTAAGTACGTAGAAAAATAGTTTTGGGTACTCACCAACTTGTCAGATAACGATGACATTTACTGCACTGTCACAGCTGTTCTAAAGGAGTCTCTTCAGGCGACTGTGTAGTACCGCCGTCGTCTTCTTCCACTGAAGGCGTAGTAGGCAGTGTTTTGCATGTAAGGAACATCGTGATGGGCAGTTGCTGGCGCTGCTTTTTCATTTGTGTAAAGAGGTTCCTATACACTTCCGTGGTGCCGTCAAGAGCATTTTTAAATTGCAAAGAACGAATCATTTGCGGGTCCCATTCTTCAACTGACGTCTGAAGTCAGCCAATCAGCACCCAGGAGCTTAACCGTGTGCTCTGATTGGGTAGCTTCTCAGCCATCCGCCAATAGCATCCTTTGTTTGAATTCAAATGGGCAAATCATCTGCGGAAGCACATGTACTGTAGACCGCAGACGTCCGGGAAGCAGTGAAAAATCCGCGATATATATTCACATCTGCTTACATTTAAAATCCGCGATGGAGTGAAGCCACGAAAGACGAGCGCGATATAGCGAGGGATCACTGTACGATAATCAGTTTTAACGCAAAAAGATGACGACGAAAGAAGAGAAGAAGCTGAAAGTTAGGGTGGAGAAAAGAAGAGCTGCTCAGGAAGCAGCATGTGCATCAACCTCTGAGCAAACAAATGCTAAACATACAGAGAAAGAGGATGAAAACTAGGAACGCTCAAGTCAAATGTATTCAAGTGTATGCGCCGTTACTGGTGAACTTCATAATGCATCAGGAGAAAAATCTCCAATTGGTTGTTAAATTCTTGGCTTGAAGAATTCGGGCAGCTCTGAAGGCAATAGACTGATGGATATAAAGTATGTGCACAAGTATATACTGTACATATAGGTAAGGGGAAAATGTGGCTTTTTATTGAAGCTCTGGAGATATCGCAACAAACAACGACTGCACACAAAAACAATTCCCCCCCAAAAAAATCAAACTTCGACTGATGATAAGGGAGCAGTGACTGTGAGGCTCTGCTCTTAAGTATGAAAGCGGCCCAGTATAGTTTCTTGGCACACTTCTGCTGTATAATTCACACTGGCCTATCTTTTTTTTTCTGATCTCCTCAGACGTCCCTCTCCTTCGCTTTCTGCGGTCCATCTTCAGTGTGTGAAACACGATGACTCCAAACAGCTGAGTGACAACTTTTCTCCATTTAAATTGGCCGAATGATTGATTTGAGACCTGTGTGTGAGTAGGAATTCAAGTTTGAAAAATCCCTTCAATCCAGTTATTTATTGATAATCTTTTCTAAGGGTCCCAACAAATTTCTGCAGGCCATTTTAGAACATCTTTATAGAACAAGCAACACTTGATCTATTTTTACGCATGCTTTGTTTTACTCAATGATACATCAATGGCATGCTGGTATACAGGGGACAACTGTTTCTTATTTCATCTTTTTAGGAGTGTGTGAAAAGGAACAGCTTCCGACACACGTTAAAAGGTTTGGCGCAGCCACCCGTATAATATTCCTGGCTGTAAATGGTTTTTCGAATGATACAGAGCTGTTGACAGTACTGAATCCAAGATAGAACTGATGAGGGTTGGGAAAGATGGCAGCTTTAAGGGATCAGACCGGAAGTAATGTAGGGTAACTGGAAGTGATATCCTTCTGACATCACTCTGTGCGCCAGAACCGTAAGTGACATTCTTCTGGGCGCCGGAACCGTAAGTGACATTCTTCTGGGCGCCGGAACCGGAAGTGTCATCACTGACTCAGATAGGTTTTCCCGCAGCTGGTTTGTAGAGATAACAGGAGAAGGTTTAGTGCACCCCACCCTCCCCTGGCCTGGCGTGGAATTACCTTTACTTTCATTGTAACCCTTTTCTTAATGAGTGACCTGTTTTTGCTGCTAATTAACTTCTTTTGAATTAACTTGAAGACTCAGACCCCTTAATTGTTTCTTTTTCCCTAATTAGCAGACAAAACAATAATGAGATACAAAATGAGCCAAAACAACTGGTGTCTATCATACAATACTGAAAATTGAGAAAGGTGAAGGTCTCCGGAATGTCAATCTTCTCAGGTCCCTAAAACATTTCATCAGAGCTCTTAGAAAGAGAAAATCAACAATTTTGGAAATGTCTGCTAATGCACCACGAGAGCAACAACAAGCCACTAAATTAAAGAATTGCTTTAATTAACGACAAGAATTGGCACCTCATTAAGCAGCTGGTTGGAGTAAAATTGTTTGGAGTTTGATGTCCACACTTAGATGGGCTTCTGTTGGCTCCCTCACTTCACATTTCATTTCTGTTTGGGTGCCATTTAAGGAAAGAAATGAAGAAATTCAGGGGAGAAAATCTTAAAGCAATTCAATTAAAATATACAAACCATCATCTTTGAATGTTGCAAGACTTTTGCCTTGTATGTAGATCGGGGTAATTACATTCATTGCATTCCTAGTCTGAATCACAATCTGATTGTATTACAAGATGGTAATTAGTAGCACAAACAGGGTTAGAATGAAAATCTGCAGCCATGGTGGTCCTCCAGGACCGGACTTGGTGACCCCTGCAGGGGGTCTACCACAGTAGCAAGTACTGACATAAATGACCAACTATGTACCTACTCTGCTTTGTTTCATGGGGGAAACGTAGCTCATTATAGAAGTTCAGTAAATATTATAACAAACACAAAGAACAAACAAACAAACACAAAGAATAACAGAAGAGAAGAAAAAGTTCGACTTGTCTAAAGATAGGTGAGTAGTCACTGTGTTGCATATTAATGTAGGATTCTTGACACACTTCGACTGAATAATTCTCAATGCTGGTGTGTTAGAGAGAGGATGTGCAGCATTGTTCATGATGGCCATCAGTTTTGTCGTCTTTCTCTCCTCCACTGCTACCTCCAGCGGGTCCAGAGGGCTTACCATGACTGAGCCTGCCTTCTTAATCAACTTGTTGATTCAGTGGGGTTCTTCTGATGTGATCTTTATGGCCAAACATGTCACACTGGCTATCCCACAGTGTATAGAACCTGTAAGGGATGCCACCTACCAGCATTAAAGGACAGAGAGAGAGAGAGAGGTAGACTTATTAAAGGGTCTTCCGCGTAACTCCAGGAGTGTTACAGACCTACTCGTCAATGGTCGCTCATCTTGTGGCTTTAAGAATGACTCCGTCCCTGGTTAAGTGGCACAATCTGGCACTTCAAATGCAACATATTTGAATCCTCCCTGTTTGACAACATTTCTCGTTGCCTTTGACTGAACATAAGAATGATTATATATTAAAAATTTAAATCTGAACATAATTATATTTTCAATTTGACAGCATTTCTTAGTAAGTATGTGGTTAGTTTTGTTGGGTGTTTGCACCTTAACCAGTCGGGTGAGAGGCAGTCGCAGCAGGGCGGTATAAGCACGTAGTATCCTTAGTGAACTTTGTGGTGGGAGTGTGTGTGTGTGTGTGTTGTTGACGGCAGCATCTGCAAATGCCCCGAGGAAGGGTAAGTTTTGCCAAGTGAGAAATGAAAATCAAAGTCAGTCATGGAAAAATTCCTTTACAATCACTGATAGCAATGTTTTACATTTTGAGCTGTTGCTACATATTTTTCGGTGTGTGTGTGTGTTGTGTGTTTCAGTCAGGTCACTGCTTTTATTTTATTCCATGTTTAAAACTGCGTTTGATATCATGTTTGTGGTGTAATTTGGGTTTCGGTTCCTTGCAGAATTGTTAAAACGATTTGCATTATATTGTTAAGTCCCACCATTTGATTTTTAAGTGAGTACTGTCATCTTGTCACCTTGTGGTTGCCACCATGTATCAACAGGAAGTGCGTCCCCTGTGACGTCGTCATTGCCACAGTGCAAAGATCAGCGTCGTGCGTTCCTGCTTGTCCTTATAAACTATCCCACATGTTTTATAAATATTCCCCGTACAGTTATACAGCAGTAGCCTCGTTTCTTTTGAATTAACAATTAATCAACTTTTGTCAGGGTATCTTTTGATTTTGACATTTGCTTAGGGCACTGCTTCCCAAGTTCGGTCCTAAGGATTTCCTGTGGCAGCTGGTTTTTGTTTCAATCAGCTTCATAATCAGTGACAACACCTGATAACATGGATCTCATTTAATTAGCTGGTATTTATTTTTCTCTTATTGGTTTGGTTTTTGTCCTGACGTGGCAATGTGAATTGTGGGACCTTCAATCCACAGGTAGGTCTGTCTGTCTGTCTATCTTATAGTGCCTTTCACGTCTCTCTGTTATATAGTGCCTTTCACACCTATCTATCTATCTATCTATCTATCTATCTATCTATCTATCTATCTATCTATCTATCTATCTATCTATCTATCTATCTATCTATCTATCTATCTATCTATCTATCTATCTATCTATCTATCTATCTATCTATCTATCTATCTATCTATCTATCTATAACGTACAGTTAAATCTGCAGAAGACGGAGGTTTTGATGTGTGCCTCAGTCAAAGAATTGTGAAGATCTCTACCTCCATTCAAACGTGACTTCCTAACCTGGGTGTCAATTTTGGTTCGTCTCTCACCTTTGATGCCCATGTCAGGGGTCACCATCGTTGTTGTTTCTAACTTACTCGTACATGGTGATTTTCCTTTCTGTCTTTCTGTCTGTGTATTCGTCCATCTATTTTACCCATTCAGTGTCTTGGGGACTGCAGATCATGCAAACTCCACACGGACCTTGGCCAGGCTGTCATCGAAACCCAGTAAACTAGAGTTGTGATGCAAGTATTGGCCACCACTGTCCCACATTGTTGCCCATACTCTGCCATTTACAGCCTAAGCCTGAGGTAGGCTATAGTTCCCTGAGGCCCTAAATTGAGTTAAACAGGTTTCAGAATTTATGCACGGATGCTAACTCTTCTCTTTTTCTTTATCAGAAACTGAACATTCTCCAAAAACAGAAAGTTTCAGCCTAGAGCAAAAATCAAAGTCTTCACGGAAGAGAGTCCATTATATGAAATTCACAAAAGGTAAGTGTACAAGAATTTGAGGAGATCTTCAGCAACCGAGTGTTTGAATTCTTTACCACTCAAATTTATATGTACTGTATTTAAAGCTTATGTCCGATTTTTTTTTTTTGTTAATTTATTTAAAGAAGGGTAATAGATAGATACTTTTTTAATCCCAAGGGGAAATTCACATACTCCAACAGCATACTGATAAAGAACAGTGTTAAATTAAAGAGTGATAACAATGCAGGTATAACAGACAGACAATATCTTTGTATAATAACATTTACCCACCCGGGTGGAATTGAAGAGTCGCATAGTGTAGGGGAGGAACGATCTCCTCAGTCTGTCAGTGGAGCCAGGACGGTGACAGCAGTCTGTCGCTGAAGCTGCTCCTCTGTCTGGAGATGATCCTGTTCAGTGGATGCAGTGGATTCTCCATGATTGACAGGAGTCTGCTCAGCGCCCGTCACTCTGCCACGGATGTCAGACTGTCCAGCTCCATGCCTACAATAGAGCCTGCCTTCCTCACCAGTTTGTCCAGGCGTGAGGTGTCCCTCTTCTTTATGCTGCCTCCCCAGCACACCACTGCATAGAAGAGGGCGCTCGCCACAACTGTCTGATAGAACATCTGCAGCATCTTATTGCAGATGTTGAAATATGCCAGCCTTCTAAGGAAGTATAGTCGGCTCTGTCCTCTCTTGCACAGAGCATCAGTATTGGCAGTCCAGTCCAATTTATCATTCAGCTGCACTTCCAGGTATTTATAGTGTCTGCACACAGTCACCTCTGATGATCACTGGGTCCATGAGGGGTCTGGGCCTCCTAAAATCCACCACCAGCTCCTTGGTTTTGCTGGTGTTCAGGTGTAGGTGGTTTGAGTCGCACCATTTAACAAAGTCCTTGATTAGTTTTTTTAAATTTTTTTAATTGATTAATGACAGCTAACATACCACAGACTATATATAGTCATTCCATATGTGTACCTCAGACAGTTTTACAATAGTTGAGCTATTTTTTTATTATTATTTAGCAGAGTTCTCAACACAGTTACAATTAGGAATAAATTTGAACAGAAAGTAAGCTGTGGGTGGCTTCAGTTGGCTTCTGCGTGTGCAGGTGGAGATTTGTCACCTCAATTTGCATTTTCTCTAAGGGAACACAAGGATGCCACAACAACATTGTGTTTGCAAAGTGCATCATATTTTATAGGTGACACAGGTGAGAGCCCTCTGCGAGGCTGCTGGTTACAAAACAGCTTAGCACCTTGTTTATTTTCAGTATTCTTTAAATGGCACTATAAAAGGCCCAATCTGTCTCTCCCTATTTCTTTATGTCGCTTGTTACCTTTTATGTGTGTACGCTGTGTGGAGCAAAAGAGTCCCAGGCTTCCAAGTGAAACAGAAGAAGAGGCTTTTAATAAGAAAGTAATAAGAAATAGTAATAAAGAGTAAATACATGTCTGCTGGTTTTGGGAATATGATGACACCACAGTCGAGTGGGCATATCTGTGCAGATACAACTTCATTAAATTGCACAATGAGCTATTCTGTGAGATAAAAATGTACTTGATGAAATTCTTAAAATGGCAGTTGTGGACGAAGACTCAGACAAGACAGCAGGTGTGGTTATATAGCAGCTTTATTTTTTAGCGTCACAGTGAGCAGAGTTTCAGAAAGCAGGCAATCAATATTACTTGACAGCGTCAGGGCTTTTCTGAACCCCGTCTGTCGGGTGGGGCAAAGTTTTATACCCCTAGAACGCGTGATTTAATATCATTATGGAATGCAACAGTCATCTCTCAAGGTTGAAGTTTTAAGCAGCTTCATTTCTAAAACAATGATCTGCTTAGCCCTCTCAAAGTACACCGTGTCCTTGACTGAAGTTTCTAAGCTTTGCAGAAAGATATTGGTGGCTTGCAGCTGCAAAGAGAAAAATAATAAAGTAGGCAGGCGCAGGCTTTTCATGATAAGAGGAAACGGGATAAGGCAGACTCATGTGAGGAATGCTTAGACTTTGAGTCCCTTGGACAAATATTTTTCTGTTTGCTCATCAAAGCATGCTTTTACATAATGTATGGTTTCGTAAAGCTTACTTCTGCTTAACTTCTCAGACATGGATTAGTACAAGGGAACGAAGAGAACATTCATCTTCCACACAGTCAGCAAAGTTTATCTGAATACTTTTATAAGGCACTATATATAGTACATAGTGTATATATATATATATGTACATTTTTTTTTTCATATATAGTGGCAAAGGCGCTATATAGGCGTCGACTCGACACAAACTGACAACGGAGGCATGTGTAAAATAGCCAAACAGAACTTTTAATTTTTCTTCAGCCATGGGGCACGTCTTCCCTGTGTCCCACAGGCCCAACACAGTCCCCAAAAACATCAAAGAAAAGAACCCACACCACAAAACACTCTTCTTTCTCCTCCAAGGCAGCTTTGTCCTCCTCCTCCTCCCAACTCTGGCGCCTGGAGTGGTGACTGTCGGCCTTTTTTATAGCCCACCCGGAAGTGCTGCATGTGCTCGTTGACCTACTTCCGGCTGCACCTTCAGGTGTGGCTGCGTTTCTGCCCAGACGAGCTCATTATGCCGTGCAGCATCCCCTGGCAGTGACCACGGAGCCCAACTGGAATGAGCTTCGGTGTTCCAAACTATTGGCCCCAATGTAACCCGGGGGGTGGGGGGGCTGCCAACAAGTGTTCCGGGGGACGTAGTGAGCATCATGTGACTGCTCCCCCGGATCCAGTGTCAAAGGGGCATTCCGACCGGGCATGGGTCCCGGCCATCTACCACAGTGTGTATATATAATAAAATATATACATACACTGGCCACTTTATTAGGTACACCTTGCTAGCACCTGGTTGAACCCCGTTTTGCCTTCAGAACTGCCGTAATTCTTCATGGCATCAACTCAACAAGGTCTTGGAAACATTCCTCAGGGATTTTGGTCCATATTGACATGATAGCATCATGCAGTTGCTCCACATTTGTTGGCTGCACATCCGTGATACGAACCTCCCGTTCCACCACATCCCAAAGGTGCTCATAGTGGATTGAGATCTGGTGACTGTGGAGGCCGTTTGAGTACTGCAAACTCATTGTCGTGTTGGAGATGATTTCAGCTTTGTGACAAGGCATGTTACCCTGCTGGAAGGATCCATCAGATGATGGGCACACTGCGGTCATAAAGGGATGGACATGGTCAGCAACAGTGCTCAGGTAGGAAGTGGCATTTAAACGATGCTCAGTTGTCCCAAACTGTGCCAAGAATATATCCCTCACACCATTATACCTTCTCCACCAGACCAAACCATTGATACAAGGCAGGATGGATCCATGCTTTCATGTGGTTGACCCTACCATCCGGATGTCACAGCAGAAATCGAGACTCTGCAGACCAGGCACCATTTTTCCAATCTTCTATTGTCCAATTTTAGTGAGTCCGTGTGAATTTTAGCCTCAATTGCCTGTTTTTAGCTGACAGGAGTGGCACCCGGTGTGGTCTCCAGCTGCTGTAGCCCACCTGCTTCAAGGTTTATTATATTATGCATTTAGATATGCGTTTTTGCATACCTCAGTTGTCACAAGTGCTTATTTGAGTTCATGTTACCTTTCTATCAGCTCAAACCAGTCTGGCCGTTCTCCTCTGACCTCTGGCATCAACAAGGCATTTTCACTCAGAGAATCTGCTCACTGGATATTTTCCCTTTTTTGGACCATTCTCGGTAAACCCTGGAGATGGTTGTGAGTGAAAATCCTAGTATTCTGAAATACTCAGCACAATACATCAACAACCATGACACATTCAAAGTCCTGGGGGGTATTTTTCGTACGTGGATTACTCGCTTAGCCGGATGTAATTGTTGACGATTTGGCCTGATCCTGGATCTGTCGGTTTTTTGAAACTCTTGCTGGAAGTGTTGTCATAGCAACGCATCCAAATCCGCAAACCTGCTCGGAGCAGGTTTGTTCTGCGGAAACAAGGATTAGTTTACACACGTGATCAGTGACGGTGTGGAAGTCATCCAGTCAGGGCTTCGCCGTTCATGAATGAGCGACCAATTGATATTGATGTGCAAATTATAGGAAGAGAATTTCATATAAAGGGTTTTGCGCGATCGGCAAGATCCTTTATTGCCCCCGGAGGAAATTCTGTACGAAAGATACCGCTGTAGCCGAGGGGGAATATTGTACCTCAAAGATTTATTAGCTCCGTATATTCGAAGTCAAACTCGGCGAAGTCGGGCTCTCACAACCACACAGACAGTAGGCATTGCTTTGAGGTTTTTTGCAAGCGGCACTTTTTTATATACTGTAGGCGATGCGGAACATCTGTCGAAAAGTGCAGTTTGCCAGGCAATTCGTAAAGTCTGTTTGGCTCTGAAACATTTCCTTCAGGTTTTCATTGTGTTTCCTGGACACCTGCGTGTGCAGACAATAAAAGAGGCGTTTCATGCCATTGCAGGTAGGTAATACACAGGCTAAAACACCCACAGTTCCATAAAGAATCTCAATCAGCCTAACATTCTCATTACCAGAATTTCCAAATGTGATTGGGGCACATGGGACTGATCAGAGTGGAGTTTGATCAAACATTATTTGGAAAATGTACCTCTCCTCCTGATGAATAATCAGACACAGTGTCTTCATCAAATATTTGACCTTCGTTAATATCTCGTTGGTCAGACACAGGTTCAAGGGATATGACATTCCCTGCAACTGACCCAACAAAAAAGAGGGCTATATGGAACATACCTATAGCACACATGGAGGACAAATATGCAATGACCATCCTTTACCTGAAATGAAGTGACCACTGCATCCTGCCACTGGTTCTGAGGAGGAGCTTCCCCCTGGAATGCCCTCAGAAACAGGGCGATGGGCATTTTGCTGGAGAGCCAACTCTTCTGCAGGGGTTAGGTCTGGACCGCGTGGACCTCCACCTGTTTTTTGCTTGTCTGCCTCCTTATTAGCTTTAAAATTAATGTTTTTTATATTATATATGAATCTTTATGTCAACAATTCTTTAAATAGTTATATACCAATATTTACCAGTTTGAAGTATATTCTTGTACTTCACTTTAACCTGTTCCCATGTTCTCCTTGTGCTCACGTTTGATCTGGAATTATGACATATTAAATAATAATTAATCTGACACATAGGAAATGAAACGCTGCATTCAGTAAGTACAATGTACACTACTTAGCATTTAATTTTTTCGGCCACTTTTTGCCAGCCGTCTTTTCTGGTCAGGGCTGCTTTTGCAGTGTTACCCCTTGTGTATATTAAATCTTGAAATTCTTCGTGTCCTTCGAATAAAAGGTCTTGCGCCGCGTGTGTGAAAAAAAATGCGCCCATTCTTTCGTCATTTTGTTGCAGCCTATCAAAGACTTGCTGATCATGTTTTCTAGACTCAATATATATGGGCTTTTCACTCCGCGCGGGGGCGCGCATTCATCTCGTATGATTAGATCCAGCTACACTAATCTAATACACAGCTGCGTTTGAAAAACCGACTTATCTGGATGAGTTTCACTGGCATTAACTCATTCAAGATGAGGCACTTGATCTCGGATGGTTTAAGCGACGTACGAAAAATACCCCCCTGATGTTAAAGTTGGAGTTTTTATTTTATAGGTCCACCCCCTATACCTTGACCCCACTACAACTGGGCCCTGAGGTTAAACAGATTGTCACCTCAGGTCCCTTATGTTAAACTTTACCGTGAACCCTTGTTCCTTATGTCCTCTCCTATTTAACAACCCTAATCTTAATTTTTGTAAATACACAGCCCTAATCCTAATCATTGTTTTGGGTCCTGATGTTACAAATTACCTTCAGGGCCCTAACCTTTAACCAATATTTAATTGCTTTTATAATGTTCTTTATTGTCTTATTTAACTGCTTTTAAATGCTCCAATAACCCAAATTTTAATGGCTTTTTAAACTCTATCTATTGTAGTACAGTACAATCTCTCTTAACTGGCCTCGCTTTAACCGGCCGACAGGTTAACTGGCCTGTTAAAATAAAAAAAAAATTTAATCCTGAGTTGTTCTTTATATTATATGTATGCACTTCCTTCTTTCCTGGAAGGTGAGAGGGCTCCTACTTTCAGAGTGATTTCCGTTTACATATTCATTTATGAATTTTCCACGTTGCCTTCTTCTTTCTACCTGGCGGCTCCCCTGCTTCTCCCATCGGGCTTCGCAAAAGGGAAGTCGCCCTACCTGCAGGTGCAGCTGCCTTCCACACTGGTCCGGTAGCCCTCTGATCCCTGGCTATGTCGGGCTCCATCCGGATCGAGACTTGGGTTCTTTCCACAGCGGCCAGGGCGCTCATGCTGGAGCTAAACCAGCCCAAAGCCTCCACGACTGCCGCTGCCTTTCGACGGCCAGTTGTCTTCAATACCAGTCACTCCAGCTTCGTGATCGCTCAGCTGGAGCAACCGCTTTCTTCAGCCCCACCGAATGTCGGCCAAACACTCATCTGCAGGGGCTCACCTCACAGCTGCCTGCCTTTGCTCCATCGAATCTGCTCTCGCTCTCCTGCACCGGCTTTCCTCAATCTGCTTCCTTCTCCATTAACCTCCTGTTCTTTCCTGTTCTCCCCCTAGCCACCTCACGCTTCTAATTATCACGGGGACAGTTACGGATGCGGACAACTCCTCACCTGTTCACTTAAGCTAGGATCGCCCGTATCACGAATTCCCCGGTAACCGATCGTCCACACATACTCGCTAAGCTGCGACTGCTGTGATTGTTTATTTAAAAAGTGGCCTTTTTGACTTCAGCTGTGGACCCACTACACCACACTGTCCAGTCGTTGCACGAGAAAAGGACTCGTGTGTGAAATCGTGGATGAAGCCTTGTGGATATGGTTTCTTGAGGAACGTCGAAGAAGTACAGTACATACTTCAGAAATATTTTTCTACATGAAAATAGGTATGTGTCAGATTAACCGGCCAAAACAGCAACCGGCCATGGGTCCAGTCCAGAGTTGGCCGGTTAAGAGGGAATTGTACTGTATTTTAACCTATTATTTATTCCAAATTTCAAGTACTTTTTAATTTGACCAGTAGGGGGTGTCTTTTTTTTGAACGCGCTACTTGAGTTGCAAATCTACTCTCTCTCTCTCTCTCTCTCTCTCTCTCTCTCTCTCTCTCTCTCTCTCTCTCTCTATATATATATATATATATATATATATATATATTTTATTAAAAATAAAAAAATTGAGAAAGCACATGTGCATAAGTATTCACAGCCTTTGCCATGAAGGTCAAAATTGAGCTCAGGTGCATCCTGTTTCCCCTGATCATCCTTGAGATGTTTCTGCAGCTTCATTGGAGTCCACCTGTGGTAAATTCAGTTGACTGGACATGATTTGGAAAGGCACACACCTGTCTATATAAGGTCCCACAGTTGACAGTTCATGTCAGAGCACTAACCAAGCATGAAGTCAAAGGAATTGTCTGTAGACCTCCGAGACAGGATTGTCTCGAGGTATATATCTGGGGAAGGTTACAGAAAAATTTCTGCTGCTTTGAAGGTCCCAATGAGCACAGTGGCCTCCATCATCCGTAAGTGGAAGAAGTTCGAAACCACCAGGACTCTTCCTAGAGCTGGCCAGCCATCTAAACTGAGCGATCGGGGTAGAAGGGCCTTAGTCAGGGAGGTGACCAAGAACCCGATGGTCACTCTGTCAGAGCACCAGAGGTCCTCTGTGGAGAGAGGAGAACCTTCCAGAAGGACAACCATCTCTGCAGCAATCCACCAATCAGGCCTGTATGGTACAGTGGCCAGACGGAAGCCACTCCTTAGTGAAAGGCACATGGCAGCCCGCCTGGAGTTTGCCAAAAGGCACCTGAAGGACTCTCAGACCATGAGAAAGAAAATTCTCTGGTCTGATGAGACAAAGATTGAGCTCTTTGGTGTGAATGCCAGGCGTCACGTTTGGAGGAAACCAGGCACCGCTCATCACCAGGCCAATACCATCCCTACAGTGAAGCATGGTGGTGGCAGCATCATGCTGTGGGGATGTTTTTCAGTGGCAGGGACTAGGAGACTAGTCAGGATAAAGGGAAAGATGACTGCAGCAATGTACAGAGACATCCTGGATGAAAACCTGCTGCAGAGCGCTCTTGGCCTCAGACTGGGGCGATGGTTCATCTTTCAGTAGGACAACGACCCTAAGCACACAGCCAAGATATCAAAGGAGTGGCTTCAGGACAACTCTGTGAATGTCCTTCAGTGACCCATCCAGAGCCCAGACTTGAATCCGATTGAACATCTCTGGAGAGATCTTAAAATGGCTGTGCACCGACGCTTCCAATCCAACCTGATGGAGCTTGAGAGGTGCTGCAAAGAGGAATGGGCGAAACTGGCCAAGGATAGGTGTGCCAAGCTTGTGGCATCATATTCAAAAAGACTTGAGGCTGTAATTGCTGCCAAAGGTGCATCAACAAAGTATTGAGCAAAGGCTGTGAATACTTATGTACATGGGATTTCTCAGTTTTTTGATTTTCAATAAATTTGCAAAAACCTCAAGTAAAGTTTCTTCATGTTGTCATTATGGGATGTTGTGTGTAGAATTCTGAGGAAAAAAAATTAATCCATTTTGGAATAAGGCTGTAACATAACAA